>NW_020956987.1:33286-53521 GCF_003031625.1 Empidonax traillii
GCTGGGAGGGACCCCCAAGGACCATCCAGTCCAACCCTCAGCCCTGCACAGGCCCAGCCCCAAGAGTCACCCCCTGTGCCCCAGAGGATCAGCCAAAGCCTCCTGCAGCTCTGGCAGCCTTGGGGCTGTGCCCACTGCCCTGGGGAGCCTGTTCAGTGCCCAACCAGCCTGGGGGGGAAGAACCTTGCCCTGAGATCCACCCTGAGCCTGCCCTGACACAGGTTCCTCCACTGCACTGAAGAAGTTTATATGCAATTATATACACACATCATGTACAATTATAACCAATATGTATTATATGTTATAGAATGTGTGTATATATATATGTTTTGTGATATATATATTATAATATATGATATATATGTTATATTTCAGCTGGGAGATGCAAATCTAAACCTCTCTGGTGGGTTTGGTTGCATTCTGACTTTCTGGGCTGGTCGTGCCTCATCTCATGCCCCATTGCCCAGGTGAAGATCCCTCTGCCCTCCCCTGGCCATCAGGATGGGCATTGCAAGGCTTGGCATTCCCCCCAGATGCCCCTGAGGTGCAATCCCAGCGTGCTGATGCCCACCTGGAACATTTGTTCCACCCCCCCACCAGGTGTTCTCACAGCAAAGAACCCCCTGGGTTTGCTGCAGGTGCCCGAAATTCCAGCGAGGTGGTTCCCCCACTCACATCAGGCTGCAGGCACGGGCAGGAACAACGTGTTCAGACAGCCAGTGCAAGGAAAACTAATAATAATCCTGATGCTTTTTTTATTGGCTTCACACACCACAGCTTGTACCTCTCCTCCCCAGGGCCAGATAAGAGTTTTGTGTTGATGTTTAAGAAAAAGCCCATTTTGGCAACCGTAGCCTGCAGAAATATTGGGAGCTTCATTTCCTCCCCTCCCCCCCCTCCCCTCTCCCTCCTCTTGTAATCTTTGATAAAGAGAAGAAAAAAAAAAAGAAAAAAAAAGTGCTCTACCAAAAAAAGGTATGCTAATTAACAATTAATTCTTTTATCTTATGGTGCCGAGACTGGAAGACCTGAAGAAGACGTAGAATAAAATTAGTGGTAATTAGCTTTTTTTGAGCATTAAATAAACAGTGACTTGAACGATGGAGAATTAATGTTATGCATTTATTTTTAACAATATTTGTACAGGCAGTTTTTGAACAAGGCCCTGTGGCATTAGCTTTTACTAATACAGGCAAAACAGCAACGAGAAATAATTACATTTAGTCTGCATTAAGACAGCACTATGCAAATCAAAGGAATAATGAAGAGAAGCCTGTTAATAGGGTTTTTGGTGACTCTGTGCTTGAATATTATATCAGGGCTTTGTATTCCCCTGAAGAATTCTGAAATTGCCACCCTCCATCATCCCAAGCCAGAGGCTGTGGATCAAAATCCCTGGCATGGGGCTGCAGTTTGGGCATTTCAGAGGGGAGCCCTGGCAGGGGGAGATTCCCAGCTCCAGCTCCAAACCCAGCTTTGCACAGCAGGGCAGAGAACCAGGCCGTGGGTGACCTTCTGAGGGTGGTGGGATTGCACAGCAAGGGGCTCATGGACATGGAGATCCTTGCAGAGAGGGATGGCATGTCCTGAGTTGGGAGGCACCCACGAGGATCATCAGGTCCAGCTCCTGGGCTCACCCAGGACACCCAACAATCTCACCCTGTCCCTCAGAGCATCGTCCAGACTCGGTGTTTCTCTCTGCAGTCCCTGTTGGAACACCCAGGTGAGGTGTTCCCCTGATTCCCAGAGGGGTTGGTGCTGTGCCCTGGGAATGAACCTGCAGACATCACGTCCTTCAGCATCCACAAAACCATTTGTGTGACTCCACGTGTTTATTCTTTGCTGTTGCTGTTTTGTGCTTTGGGGGGCACCTCTGGGCGAGGGTTTTCACCCTGTTAACATGCCCAGCCTGTGCCAACTTGCCATCCAGAGCCCTCTGCAGGCACAGGCTTCACATTCCAGGGTCATTCCTGACACAGCTGGAATCTCCCTCCTGGGCAACGCTCAGACAGAAAGGGACACAGAAAGCAAAACTTTGGCTCCTGTTCAGCTGAAACCCCCTCGGATCATCCATCTTCTGTTATCGCTCTGGCAAGTGCAGGGGAAGGGAATGGGAAGGGAGGTAAAACCTTGTTTGTGTTCCCTGCTTTTCCTGCTAAGAGGGTGTGCTAATTAAAAAAGGAGCCTCAGCAGATGAATCCTTGACACAGTTTTTAATTAACACTCTCTCCCAAGTCAGAACCAGGTGGGGGAGAGAGGGGAGTGGGGTGCAGGGTTGTCCTTGGATCCCCCAGCCCAGCAGGAGCCTGGAGCTGTGCCAGCCGGATCCGTATCCGGCTTCCCACCCACCTCCCAATCCTTCTGTCTTAATTAGAGAAACGTCATCAGTGACACTCTTCAATCAGGCACTTAATGAGGAGCTGACAGGGCACTTAATGCAATCAGTCCATTGTCATCTCGCTGCAGTGACAGCAGGATGGATATTAATATCCCTGTCTCCATCCCAGGGATCCGCTGGGAATGCTGGAACCTCCCCCCGGGGTTTGGGAGGGCTCGGACAGCACCCCCTGCCCTGGGTCTGGTGTCAGTCACAGGGATCAAAGCCAACATTCCTTCCCACGAGCCAGAGCTCAGCAAACACTCCAGCTGTGCTCGTTTATGGGCCATTTCAGGGAAGCAAAGCAGTAGGGGAGGCTCAGAGACGTCACAAGGAGAAATCCTGGGGCATAAAGAGGCAGCAGAAGAGCCCTTGCAGTGCTGAGACAATCAGTGGGTGCCACTGAAATCCTTGGACTGAATCCACTCTGGTTTTATAACACTCCCAGCCTGGGGAGGAGAAATTAAAATGGTGCATCCAGTCCCCATCTTAGACTGCTTGGGGTTGGAAGGGACCTTTTAAAGGTCATTTAGTCCAGGCCCCTGCCATGGGGGGGACTTCCACTGTCCCAGGTTGCTCCAACCTGGCCTTGGACACTCCCAGGGGTGGGGCAGGGATAGATGCTCTGATCAACCTGTGCCACAGGGTCTTAAAAAGCCACATCCTGCAATCTCAGCCACAAACTGCTGTGGAGAGGAGAGCAAAACCCACAGTGCTCCCAGCTCCAGGTAAGTCAGGATGAAATACTCCTCCAGAGAGGAAAATCATTCCTGAACCCACTTGCCTTGATCCTTTCTGCCTAGTTTGTTTGGTTTTAGGTTTTTTTTGTATTTTTCTGATCCACTCTTCCTTTCTTCCTGCATATTTCAGTTTGCTTCCTGTTTTCCCACCTGCAGCCTCTGCTGGGATCACATAAAAAACAAAAAAACACCAAAATGTGGAAGGGAGAGATCAGCTAATGAGCAGTTCCTGTTCAGTGGGGGGAAATTACAGCTTTGGTGTCCTGAGCTCCAAACCAGAGACCTGCTGTGCCTGAGAAACTTCTTTAATGGGTGGAGAGCCTTAAACCCACTCTAGATGATCCCTCCTTTTGGCAGGAATTGCTGCTGGTGTCCCCACGGCCTGGGACAGACACCAGTGGTTCAGGGAAGGAGGATGGGACGCCTTCTCCTCGGCTTCATCTGCACCCTGGGACCTGCAGGGCCTGGTCTTTGAGCTCTGTGGGGCACCAGCAAGAAGTGGCTTTCTCTAAACCCCCTCAGCACGGCCCCAGTGGTCACCTTGAGGTTCATCCTCATCCAGGTGAGAGAATTCTCATTTGGAAAATAATGAAAAACGTTCGTTTCGGTTTTCGTGGAAGAAGGTCACTGAGTTAAACATCGAGTTGAACACCCAATTAAACACCAAATTCAACACTGATTTAAACACTGAATTCAGTCCTGGAGGATGTTCTGCTTTTCTAAGGCTGAATGTGCATCTGGCAGTGAAAGCCCTGCAGGGGTTTTCGTGTCCCCTGCCCTTGGGTGGTCCTCTTTTCCAGGCTTGGGAAATGGAGGCAGGAAGCACTTGGAACAATCTAAGAACAGTAGATTAGGCACAAATGAGTGATGGAACCCAGGCCCAAAAAGGGCTCTGCCATCCCTGCCTCTTGCATTTCTCGCCATCCCAGTGTGTCCCTGCAGGAGAAGGACTTGGAGCAGCCTGGCCCAGGGGAAGGGGTTGGAATTGGGATGAGATGATCTTTAGGGTCCCTCCCAACCCAAAGCATCCCCTGGGTCGGTGATTCTGGTCACACACCGGAGCAGGAACAAGCAGAACACCGTCAGAAACCAAGTCCCAGGTGATGGTGGGGAACATCCACTGCCTGTTAGGAACTGGCAGGCAGGAGGACATCCCTGTCTGCAGGTTTTTGGAGCTTTCCTGGCTCGGGGAGGTGGAGCTGTTGCCATGGCTCCACAACTGCCACGTTTCCATAGAGAAGAGCCCAGAGCTGCCTTTGGAAAACAACATTCAACTTCCTTCCCGTGGACCTTCTCAGCTTTGAAATCAAACTTTTCACCAAGCAACCAGGGATTGATCCCTCAGCCCCCCTGCAGGGCAGGGAGGGGGGGGGTTTAATCACTGCACAGATGGAGCAAATGCTTCAACATTTGGTTCTTTATTTATTTAATCAATATTTATTCGATTCATTAATATTTACTCAGCATTGCGTGGAACATTTCGGGCAGCGAGGATGGTTTGGTTGGTTGGCTTGTTAGTGGGTCATTTGTTTTGTGGGTCTTATTTTTTTTTTTATCTCCCCCCACTGAGAGACCAGAAAAGTTGGGAATTGTGTCTGGGAAGAGGCAGTGGCATTTTGGGTGTTCAGCACACACAGTCCCTACTGCAAGGCTCGGTTAGAGGAGTGGAAAAGCTCCAGCAGGAGATCATCAGCAAGGTCACACATCCCAGCAGGTGACAGGTTGGCAGCAGGAGCATTTCCCTGGAGCACAGCAGGTCCAGGTCCCACTGCAGAGGGAGCCTGGAACCTTCTGACCTCAGTCACAGCCAAAAAGAGAGCAGGTCTTGGATTACACATGGGCTGTCAGGCCCTGCTTACAGTCCCTGGCCAATTAAAAAAAGAGGTTTTATAGGTCTGACAAACTTTGGCAAACGGAAAAGTTGCATCCCCTCAAAAAATCAGGTTTAAACAATCTGCTTGGCTTTGGCCAACACCATCCCCTGCTTTAGAGAGCCCTGTGAGGGTGGGGGATGTATGATCTGGGGAAGAGAAAAGCTGCTGGCATTCAGGGCACTGCTGAAGGGCTTTTTCTCTTTTTTTTTGGTAGAAATAATGTAAATTACTGCTTTAAAAATCCTTCCACACCGAAAACTGAAGTGCTCCCTTTGTTTATTTAATATCTAAAGTGCATCTTGGTGAGGAGGCAAACACGAAAAACCCACTGTTTGACCTCATTAATTGAACTCAGTACTGACTTGGGGAGCTTGGAAGGACTTGCAGAGGTTTCAGCGTTGTGACAAAAGCCAGATGAGGGAATAATGGACTGAGAATTAAGAACTGGTTCCCACAGTGTCACCTCCCACAGCTCAGGACAAAAGGGAACTCAGAAAGTCTCTCCTTGTCGTTATAAACACAAATTTTCGCAGCAGTGTCAGAAAGACAGAGAAGCCCAGACTCACTTTTTGGCATCGATAATATAATAGTTTATTAATTCTGTGCAGCAGCAGGAGTTAATTGGCTGGGGATAAATTATGAACACAGCAGGAGGCAGTGGAGATCCGTGTTCCTTCACTCCCAATATTAATCCAGAACAAGTTTAAAGCCACTTCCGTGGGATTCGTGGCTCCTGCTTTCTCTAAAGACAAGTGAGGGGAACGGAATTGCCTGTTCCTGCTTTCAAGTCTCAAGTATTTCCATCAAATTTGCTCTTCCTTTCTGTCCTAACGAAGGGAGGGCAAACGATTTCCCCACTCCCACCCAAACCCAGCCGTGGGTGGTCAGAGAAGCGAAGAATTCGCTCAGCAATCGTGGCTTTGTTCTCTAAAAACTCACCATAATAGTTTATCTTACTTGGTCTGGTTTTATCAAAGGACAAATAACACGTTAAAATTTTTTCCTTGGTAGCTTTTTATATAATATAAATTAAAACTAAAATTAAAAAAAAAAAAAAAAAAAAAAGAGAGAGGGGAGGGGGGTAAAAAAAGGAAAAAAGGTGCTTGAGAGCAATCAAGCCGCTGGTGAATAAAAGAGTAATGATGGTGTTTTACACCGCGTGCTGGCATTGAAATGCAAAATAACCTTCAGACAAGCTCCACTTCCAAGCTGCCCCGCTAAGGGAGGTCATTAGCCTTGTTTAGGCATAAAAGGAGCGATTCCGTTTGCAAACAAGCTGGAAAAGCTGGACACGAAAATACCGGGGGGAGCCACCACAGAAAGGAGTGTCAGATGGGGAGGAACCGGCCTGAAAACGGGGAAAAGAGGGCAGAGAAAGGAAAGGTTGGGGGGTTCAACGTGTGAATTATTAGGTGTTCAGGCTTCCCAGAATAACCTGGAGCAGTGGAGATGGGAGGGGGGGAACCTCAGATGGGTCCTTTTCTCCTGGGTGCGATGCCAACCCCTCCAGTTTGCTCATTATTGAAAGGGAGAGTGTGGCCATAATGCCACAAACTGGGCTGAGGGCACTGGGTTTGTTTAACCTGGATGAAAGGAGCCTCAGGGGGGACTTTTTTCCTCTCTGGAAGGAGTTTTGAGCCAGGTGAGGTCGGAGTCTTCTCCCAGGTAATGATAAAAAAAGGGGAAGAGGCCTCAAAATGCTCCATGGGAGCTTCAGGTTGGATATTAGGGAGAATTTCATCACTGAAAGAGTGGTTAAGCGCTGGAACAGGCTGCCTAGGGCAGCGGTAGAGTCATCATCCCTGGAAGTGCTTGTTTCCAGCCTTAATGATTCTCTCTGACTCTATAAAATTGGGCAGCGAGTGTGGCAGTGCCTCCCTCCAGCAGCTGCCCCAGCAGTGAAAGCTGCCTCCAACTTGCTTTCTATTAAGTGAATTTTCCCTTTCCCCATAAATAGAGAACACTGCCTTTCACCCTGAGGATATTTGGGGTGATTCATGCTGCCCATACATCTCCTGGCTGCCCCGATGGATTCCTGAGTGCCGGGCAATCACTCAGAGCCCCGGTCGAAAAAACGTCCCTCGTGTGCTCCACGCAGCTCCAGCCCCATCTGTCCCGAGCTTGCTGTCATCGTTTACATCAACAAACACGAGAACACGGCAAATGTGAGTCATTCCACTGCGATTCAGGAGCTTTACACCCTGCCTGTGTGGAGCAGCAGGCAGGAACTCTGCCAGCCGTGGCACACAGTGGCGTCCTCCCTCTCCTGGAAGAGTTGTAATCCCCTCACCCAGTTCCTAATCCACAGCTCTGCATGGCTGGGTGCTCAAAAGCTGCTCATTTTTTTTTCCCTCTCAGTGGTACCAGTTGTTCTAAAAAGGAGGTGTTGTTACCTCCCCTCGTCTCTTTAGACCAGCTTGGTCCAAGCACCGCTCCCGTTTTTCCCCTCTCACCATTCCATCCCTCTCACCATTCCATCCATCTCATCAGCACTCTGCCATCACCACACCATCCACCAGGAGACTCCCAAGAGCCAAACTTTCCTGCCCAGACTTCAGGTGGGCTCACACAAGGCGGCTCATCCCATGGATCGTTCCCTGTCACCTTCTTTCCCCGACGGCTCCTGGGAAGGAGCAGGTGGAAGACCTTGTGTCCAGCTCGTCATTCAGGAGCTCCTGCTGTCTCTACCTTGCCTTTCCTACTCCCCTGCCTTCCCCCTGCACTTCACAGGCTCCACTGCTGGCCTCTCACGTGCCCAGAGGTGAAAAAACAGGTTCTAACCTCGAGGATCCAAGTGCAGCAGCAAATCTTTGGTTTGGCACTTCTTTTTAATCTCACACCGGCAAAGAAGGGGCTTTTAGACATGAGATCCAAGCTCCAGCTCCTGACACAACCAGAGGAGCTGCTACATCCAAATTCAAAGACTTCTTGCCAAGCTCAGAGCAGGTTTGTTTTACTCCCCTCTAAACCCAGCAATCAGAGCACTTTATCTTCCCCTGCACGACTGTAAATTGAAACTAAAGGGGAGATTGAAAAGGAGATGCTTGTACCACATAACCACTGACCTTCCCAAAGAACCTTAATGCCTGAAACATCCTAAAATTTAGTTTGAATCAATTCAATATCACCTCAGCACAAGGCAATCTCTCTATCTGGAAAGGGCTGCAAGGAGGAACAACCTTGTCTGAGCCAGCCTGGCAGGATTTTGATTACAGGAGAGTAGATACCACTTCCCCTTAATGGGATTGATTAAAAGCTTTAACTGCATTATCCTTTACACCAGGGCACTTTTATCTCAGGGTTTGCTGGGGTTTTTTTCCCCCCCTCGGGGTGTGGGTTCATCGATGCTGATGGGTGTCACATGTTGTGGGGAGGGGACATGAATCCCTTTACCCTCCAGCTGGGAATGGCTTTGTCCTCATTCACAGAGTGTATGAAGTGTCTAAGGAGAGTCTTGCAGGACAGTGGGGAAAATCCTAAAGCTCTGTGGGCATTTAGGGTGAGTCTTGCCTTTGGCACTGCAGGTTTTTACCTGTAAAACTGGGCAACCTTCTTCTCCTGACCCCCCTTTCCCCCTTAGCTCTTTGCACCCTTCTCAACAGGAATCGAATCTTCTGAGTGATTTGGGTGTTAATTAGTGCAGGTTTGGGTCCTTCCAGCCCTGTTCATCCTGTCCCTGCATCCTGAGCGTTCCTGGTGTCTGCCCTGGGTGTCCTGCTGCCACCCTGCCCTGCACACACACCCACTCTTGGATCATCTCACAGCTGCTTCCTTTCTGAGGGGATAAATTCTATCCCTGGGAAGCCAGGGAGGAGCTGCTGCTTTGCAGCTGAGCCCACTGGCTTGGGGAAGAAATCTTTAAAAAAAAAAAAAAAACGAAAAGAAGAAAAAATTGGGAAAAAAAAAAAAGGGGGAAAAAATAATGCTGAGGGATGGCAGGCTGGGAGCAGCAGCAGCTGGTGCTGACCAGCACTGCCACCTGTGAAATGAGCTGATGATGGCCTGAGGTCACTGTGAGGGTGCAGGTGGACACTGCCCCGTGTCCCACACATCACTCCCTGCTCTCTGGGGAGCCAGGACTGTCTGCAGGCTCACAGTTCGCTGTTCAGAGAGCCTGAACTGCAGCTGAATCAAACTCCCCTGACAAGATTTTGGGGGGCTCTGAGGGAGCTGCTGGTGCTGCACCCCCAGCCCAAGGTACTCTTGTGGCAAAAACTCAAACATTTTAAACTGGTTCTCACCGTTGGTGCCTTAAAATCTGTATTATATAAAATCTCAGGGTAGCACTTTTAGCTCCCCAGGCACCTTCCTGAAAGTGCTGTTTGGTGTTCCTTGTCGAGAATTCCAATGGACAGAGATTTTAGTGAGGTGAAAAAACACCTTGTGGGCAGAAATGGACTTGGAATTAAGACACAACAGGGTCACACCACTTGACCTGGCCAGTCAAAACTACTCAGAAGCCTTGAAACTGTTCCAAGAAGGACAGAGGATGATGAGGATGATGAGAGGTGGGAGGAAAGGGTGGGCATTTTTGGGATCACTGACTCAAATTCGGGAGGTGTGGTGAAGGTGGTCCGATGGAAGGGATGGCTTTGGGTGGAACTGATGAGGTAATGTCCAAATACTCGAATTAGAAGGTATTACACAAATTGTAAAGGCCTGTGGGGGTGTGCAAGACATTTTGTACCTCAAAATCACCACAGTTAAAGAGCTGCTTTTTGCCTTTCTCTCCTCAGATTTGTCCAGAGAATGATTTCTGTGAGATGGGGCAACACTGGTCCCAACTGGGCAGCTACACTTGTCTGAATTCCTGGGAATGACTGACCCCTGGTTGTCAGCACCAGTCACCAGGAGGAGCACCAGCACAAAGCCAGTTGAGCCCCAGCTCCTGGAATTCCCCCTGCAAACACAACCCTCATTCCATGCCCTGCCCTTGCAGCAATCTCAGGCTGCTCCTCCTGCCCTGCCAGGGAGCATCAGAGGATCTTTGATTCCTGACCTTGCCCGTGCCTGGCTGATTTGCTCTCCCCTTGTATCTCCTGACAAGCTCCCTGTTATCCAGCCTGCTGTGCCCCGGGCTGTGCTCTGCCCTCGGGCAGCTCGGCTTTGGTGGGAGAGGCGATGGCTGAGGAATCGCTGATGATTTAAACGCTTCAATGTTCCTCTTGTCTCGGCCTTCCCCACGCACCCTGGGAGCTCCCCAGGCATCTTCCACACCTTTTGTGGGCACTGGATGAGCTCTGGGTGATGGATCACACCCTCCAGGCAGCTCAGCAAAGTCCTCCAGCCCTGGAACTGGGAGCACTGGCTCAAACTGAGTCCCCCAGGCTGCTCTTCCAACCAGGAATGCCCTGGCACTTCCACATCTCTTCTCCAGGATGGATGGGTGGCAGGAGGAGCAGGTGGGGAGGGGGGAAATTTCATTAATAAAAGCAGCAATTTGGACTCCCCCGCTCTCCTCTCATCACTGGCACTTGAAAGGCAGGAGGATGGAGAGCTCTGAGCTCCACTGTTGTGTGCAGATGTGGAGCTCTCTCTCTCTCTCTCTCTCTCTCTCTCTCTCTCTCTCTCGGCAGTGCTGCCACCAGCAGAATTCAGATGGGAGGAAATGGGCTGGAGACACCCAGCAGACAATAATCCATTGGAAAAGTATCCTCTGCAGATGTGCTTCCTCCTCATCAGCACTTATTATTATCAATGAGATTCCTTCCCTCCTGCCCCACGCGCTGAAAAAGGGGCTGAGATTTTATCTCGTTTTCTTTCCAGCAGGATGAGACAAAGGAGAGAAAGGAAAGAAAGAAGCAGCACCCGCTCTGGGTGGGACTGGGAAGTTAAATGGGAATTCTGGGTCCCACTGGTTCCTCTGCAGCTTTGCCAGGCAGCTCCTGCAGATCCTCGTGGTGCTGGGACATTCCTGTGCTGCCTTTCACCCCCTCAGGAAAAGGCTCCAGTAGGTTTTTTTCCTTCAGCAGTTCCTGTGAGGGGGTTTCAGTGCCCAAGCCTTGAGAATCCCAGGATCACTGAGGTTGGGAAAGGCCTCATCGAGCCCACCCTGTGCCCCATCCCCACCTTGTCCCCCAGCCCAGAGCACTGAGTGCCACGGCCAGGCCTTCCCTGGACACCCCCAGGGCTGGGGACTCCAAACCTCCCTGGGGACAAGGTGGGGATGGGGCACAGGGGGGACCTGATGGGCTGGGAGGGCTTTTCCAACCTCAGTGACTCTGGGATTGTGTGAATGGGATGGTGCAATGGGTTGGCACCTCAGATGTTTTGGGACCTGCAGCAGAGCAGCGTGGAAGGAGAGCTGGTGCCAGTGGAGATGGTGCTGTGATGGACTGAGACGGTGATGGAACGTGGAGAACTGAAGACAATGAGCATTTCTGAGGTTCTTCAGCATGAGACCTTCATTTAGTAGGAATTCAGTGTTGATTTTGGTAAGAGCTGTCCCAGAGAGTCTGGAAGAACCTTTATCCTCACAGAGGTGTGAGCAGGGCGATGGTCAGGAGGTGTGGAAGGCAGAAGAGGTCCATGGACAGGTTTGAACCATCACAGAACTCCTCAGGAAACCAACACCTTCCCCACAGCAAAAGAGGCAGGAAAACCTTTGCCTGGAAGTGTTTCAGGTGAGGGGGATTATTTTGGTTTATGATTTCATTTTTTTTTTCAGGGTGAGGAACACAACACTTCGGAAAACAAAGCGAAACACAAAAGCCCCGAAAGGAAAAATCTGGGCTGTTTTCATCCAAATCTGTGCATCTTGATTTTTGTTTTAAGCAAAAAGCATTTGTTAATGTTCCTGCATGTGGCTTCCTCCCCACTGTCTGGCATTTACTGTATTGTCTGCAAAAACATCTCTTTTTCCCAGTTCCCAAATCCCAAACAAAACATAATGTTGTATTAATTTGAAACCGGAGTTATTTTCTGATTTTTTTTTTTAATGGAAAGCCGTTTGGGTTTTTTTTTTTTCTCTCTCTCTTTTTGTACTGGAGTTCAAATATTTTCAGAGGAAAACAGTGGCAAAACATTCTTAATAGGGAGCTCTTTTATCTAAATACTTCATTGAAGAAACAGGTCCAGTGTGGTTTTATTTCACTGCATCTGATTTAATGTATTAAACCTTCTGAGCACCAGCTTTCATGTAAATGACCTTCTTTTTTTTCCATTATTTGATTCAGGGAGGGTTAGAGATAAAAAAAAAAAAAATCAGATTCTTTTTTGAGGGAACAACTGCAGGAAAAGGTTCCTTTCTTGAGCAGAATGAAAATGAGGATTTGAATGCTCTCTCCCACTCTGGGAGTTCTGGAAAAGCTTTCACAAAAACCCCAAAATAAAACAAAGGAAGAGCAAACCTCAGACAGTTGTTTCTGTTAGAAACGGTTTGGTTTGGTTTGGTTTGTTCTCCCCTGAAACAATTCCAAGCCTCTGGATGCCCAGACTGTGGGGCAATCACGGAATCGAGGTCAGAAAAGAACTCCAAGACCATCAAGACCAAGCTTTGACTGAACATAAATCAAGAAATATTTACATTTATTTTCTAAAATAAATAACCAATAAATATTTATATGACTGAGTGCCACGTCTACTCGGTTTTTTTAACAATTCCAGGGATGGTGACTCCAGCACTGCCCTGATTCCAATGCATGACCACTCCTTCCGTGAAGAAATCCCAACCTGAACATTGGGATTTCCTCTGGCACAACTTGAGATCGCCTCCCCTTGCCTTGTCCTCGTGTTTCCAGCATCTCAGGACTGTCCCTGACTTTTGGGAGCTCCAAGAATACAAGGCCTTGGGGATGCTCCATGAACACATCCAAGGAGTGAAGGGACTTGCTCGTTCCAGCTCCAAGGGGGCTGGAAAACCCTGGGGATGGTGGAATCCTTTGGGTACCATGATCCCTTGGATCCCAGGATCTCTTGGGTGCCACATTCCCTTGGGTGCCACACTCCTTGCAGGGCAGAGCTTGGGTTTTAAAGACCCTCCCAGGCTCTGGATCCTGAGATCAGGTCCCTGTTTGATCCCCTGGATCCCCCTGCTCATGTCCCAGTGGCCACCAGACATGGACCATCTGGACCTTCCCGTGCTGAGGGAGGCAGGAAAGCTGGATTTTCCTTCCCAGCCTGTCTTTGGCCTCCTCTAAATCATTTTCCTCCCCAGCCACCCCGGCCTGAGGCACTTGGGCAGAGATTTCTACCCAGGATCATCAGCAGATGATCCCTGGGAGGCTGATCCTGAGCTGAGCTCCAGACTGAGGCACTTGGGCAGAGATTTCTATCCAAGCTCCAGCAGGTGATCCCTGGGAAGCTGCTCCTGAGCTGCTCCTGAGCTGAGCTCCAGCCTGCCCATCCTGTAATCCCGGTGTCTTTGAGCAGACACCCAGCTGGCTGACCCACGGGTGACTCTGCCCACCTCCCACCCTGCCATTCACATTGATATTCCCCTACTCTTTAAGCTGCTCTGGACCAAACAAAACAACCCCCAAACCCAAATTGCTTCATTTTCGCAATCTCCGCGGATGTCAGAGGCAGGGACAGCCGTGGAATGAAGATATCCCGTTCAGAGGAAATAAATAAGACGTTGATTGGCAAGTTAAACCCTTCCCCGCTCTGACTGGAATCCCAAATGAGCTGAAATGCAACACGTTTTGTGCCGTTTCCGCTCTCTAAACGCCTTTTTTTTTTTCAATCTACTCCTCTAAGCCCTGCAGGACCGGCGTCTCCGCTGCCACTTCCCAATTCCCCGCTTGGACAGGAACACTAAAACACGAGCTCTCCTTGGCGACAGCACCTTTCATTTCACGTCTCGGATTTCTAAGCACATCGGAAGGGTTCGCGTGTGTTAACAGCACCATTGTCATGAGATAATGGGCTGCTATTAGAGCAGCTTTTAGGGTTGGTGGTGTTTTTTTTTCCCCTTCTGATGGCTGCGGGCCGTTTTCCTGTGATGTGAGAAACGATGTCTTGCGGTTCCCGGACATATTACGGGATCAGCCTTGTCACACAGCCCCGATCGCTTCTGTGATCTCTCCCTTTTGAGGCAGAGAAAGAAGAGAAACCTCCCCTCGGGGCATTGTGTGAGAGCCACGAATAAATCAGGCCATTGAAGACAATGAAGCTGGTCCCAAGGTGAATAAAACCCGAGCCTAAAGATCAGCAACCCCAGGAGCAGGAGAGGGGAGAAGATGGGGTCACTTCCCTGACTCCAAACACGAGGCTGCCCTCCCAGGGAAATGGAGCTGCTTCCCTGCACAGCCCGGAGAAATGAGAGCATCAGCCTAAGCAGATAAATGGTGAGGTCAGAGCCTAAGGATTTATCAACTCCGGTTACAATCTCCACTTGCCTCTCCTTAAGGAAATAAAGCAGCTTAAATGACCTGGAAATATTAAGTCTGAGATAAGCAACCAGGTAAAAAAAAAAAAAAAAAGAAAAAAAAAAGAAGACAGAGGAGCAGGGACAGCAGGGAAAGGCTCAGGGCTGTTGGAGGAACAGCCTGGATTCCTGCATCGCCATCTCCAAGCTGTGGAGGGCAAAAAACTGCTTCTCTAAGGACCTGCTTCCTCACATTCCTTCTTGCTCCACCAACAGGTTCAGTCTTTGCCTCTGCCTCCACAAAAAACAGGGTTAATTCACTGTAAAGCCTGTCAGTCTTTACAGGTACATCCTTCGAGCTCTGCTCTGCTCACACCGTGGGGTTTTTTATGTCTGTCCAGCAGATCCAGCCTCTGCCCCCGAGGCCTGTGCACCAAGGGGTGTAGATGAGGGGAGATCACACCTTTCTGAGCCCTCCCAAAGTCTGAGAGAAGCTGGTTTGGATGGAGGGAACCTCTGGAGTCCTCTGGTTGTGCAGACACAGAGCAGGTTGCTCAAGCTGATCAATGGTTTATTCACCTCGGGATCAGCTGGTACCTCTTCAGTGGCCTGATTTTTTTCCAGTGCTCTCACACAATGTCCCAGGGGGACGTGTTTTGTTTTTTTTTTTCTCCTTTCTCCCTCAAAAGAGAGATCACAGAAGTGATCTGGGAAGGGGCTGTGTGACAAGGCTGATCCCAAAATACGTCCAGGACTGCAAGACAGCGTTTCTCACATCCCAGAAACATCAGAAGGGAAAACTGAGCACTCCCCCTGCAGAACCCCAGTGGAAATCCCACATCTCTCCTTCCCCTGTGCCCACTTGGTGCTGTTTGGTTTCCTCCCCTCCCCAGCAGAGTCTTTCCCTCTGCCCATCCTTCTTTCTGCCTCCAACACAGCTCCCTAAACTCTGGGAATTCCCATCCCTTCTGTCTTTTCCCTGCCCTGGAGCTCCCCGGGGAGCGATCAGAGAGAGCCCTGGGACCCTCGGGGTTAATTAATGAGCCCCTCGGGGTTAATTAATGCCCCGGGAATGAGCAGTGAGACCCTGATTATGGCCGGGGCTGGCATCACTTAGGGGAGGAACCAGCACCATTCCCTTCCCAGATCCGGATGAGAAGGCCTTGCAAAGGATTCCCCAGGATGCAGGATGGGAACAGGGGGCATCAAAGGGGGTGCAAGGAGCGATGTCACCCCCCCCCTGCACCCCGCCGGTTGGTGCCTCGCTGGCACGGGGCTGCTTGTTTATTTATCGCCCGTCACTGGCTGCAAAGGTTAAACAAATCAAAGCGCGCTGATTCAGTGCCAGTGACAGCGGGCTAAGTGGTGTTCTCTTTAATTACCGTCAGCGTCAAGGAGGAGCAGGCGGGGGGGATGCTGCGGGGCTGGCAGGTTTTGGGGAGGGCTGGCGCCTGTGATTCGCATTCAGATGGGGACATCTAGTGACCACGGGGACGTGTTGCAGAGACGGAGCGTCCCGGGGATGCGGCAGGGACGGAAAAGCTGATTTACAGGCTCTCTCCTTCTCCTGGGAAGCAGCTTTTGCACCGCTGGTGTCGCTGCCCCACTCACCTTCACCTGAGCGATGCCAAGGGGGGGGGGGGGGGGGGGGGGATGTGGGGTGTGCCCAGGGGACATCCTGCTGTCCCCAAAACAGCTGTGGGGTTTTCTCTCAGGGTCTGGTGTGTCTTCCATAGGGCAGGACTTCCCCAAAGTCACCACCGTGGGTCACACCCAGCCAGCCTGCTCCGTTTTCTGGGTGTCTGGTGTTAGCATGGAATGGTTTGGGTTGGAAGGGACCTTAAAAATCGTCCAGTGCCACCCCCTGCCATGGGCAGGGACACCTTCCACCAGCCCAGGTTGCTCCAGCCTGGCCTTGGACACTTCCAGGGATCCAGGGGCAGCCACAGCTTCTCTGGGCAAACCTGTGAAAAACCTCTTTCTTATCTCCAGTCAGAAATAAGGAGTTGATGGAGTTTTGCAGGATGGGCTGTGGATTTGGACAAACTGGGGGGGTTGGTAAAAGCTCCTATGGTGCAGTTTGATGCCCACAGAGTGGGAGGATGGAACCAGCCCTGCCCTCCAAGCCCCCAGTGCCCACCTAGAGGAGAACTTGGATTTTGGGGACATGATAAAAACCCATCTTACTGTCACTGCCTTCTCTCTGTGAGTTGTTCACTTGTTTCCAGAAGGAAATGGCCTGTGGGTCTGAGAAACATCCATCACCTGCTATAAAAATCACACTTTAGCTCCAAATATCCTTCCTTTTCCACTGTTCTATCTCCCTTCCCCAATTTACATCTCCCTTACATTTTCTTTCCCCTCACACCTGCTGCTATCAAGATCTCCTACCCACACATTTGAAATTAATCCTTTATTTCCCAAAGCAGCCCTTGCTATCAGCTCTGGACGGAGCACCAGTAATTACTTTCTTCCCATTAACTGGTGAGGCCCTGTGGCCAATTTGTGGGTGCAGTGATAAATCCAGAAGTGTCAGGTGGTTGCCCTGAAGGTGCATGAAAGGTCAGGGAGCGATTTCCCCCGTGGAGGTGGTTTAATAACTTTATAATAATAATTTATTAACTTAACTTTATACACCTGCCTTTCTGGAAGGTCCAACAGGAGAGTCCACGAGATTCTACAACAGCTGTAAAACCCACCAAGAACAGTTCCTGCCATGATTGGTGATTAAAAACCAGATAAATCCAAACTACTATCTGAAGTATAAAAGCCACTTACAATTTACTGCCAGAGCTTTGATCCCTGAAAAGTCCATCACTGAAGGAATTGCACAGGGGAGGGTGACTCTGCCTTGCTGGAGCTTCTTCCCAACTTGGACGTAAAACGAGAAATAATCATTTGCACAGCATAAATTTACCAAAGCACCTTAAACTGCCTGTTCCCTGAGTTACCTCAGAGGACCAAGAAGAGGCTTTTCACCAGGAGCAGTAAATTCAGAGAGCCTGAGACAGGTTTCAGGGCCTGATGTTGCTTGGAGAAAAAAAATCATCATAATAATAATAACTGGTCTGCTACCTATCCTTTCATTAGCAGCAATTACACCACAGTAGTGTTACAAACTGCCAGTGGAAGATGTGACCAAGCTAGGAGCCCTCAGTTTAACTGAAAGCACTTTTTTTTTATTTGATTACTAACGGCCCTGTGTTCTCATCTCAAGGGCCTGCAGGAGAAAATTGCTTCCCCAGAGGGCTGGGAGGCTCAGCTTTCCTCCTGCCTTGGGGAGGCTTCAGGGTTTCAGCTCAGCACGAGAGGGGAGGGGAGGAAAAAAAGGATGTTTTCCACCCCCAAAGGGACTTGATTTTATAAGTTATCCTACCAGAGGATCTGAAGGAACGTGGGATTTGGAGGGAAGGGCTGGTCCTGTGTGCGATCATGGGATGGTTTGGCTTGGAAGGGACCTTGGAAGGTCATCGAGTCCAAACCTCTGCAGTGAGCAGAGGCACCTTCACCCACATCAGCTCTCTCAGAGCCCCATCCAAGCCGACCTTGGATGTTTCCAGGCACGTGGCATCTCCCACCTGCCTGGGCAAGCCGAGGATGCAGCAGCAAAGAGAGGGAGAAGAAGCCCCAGGTCTTGCAGAAGGTTCATTTCTCAGCCTCCAGCAGGAGGTTTTCCACAAACCCATCACTGCAGGGCTCGGGACCCGCAAGTGTTTGCTGTTCACTGGGAGAGGCATCTTTTGTTTGCAAGATAAGCCTGCGATGAGCCGCGAGAAAATGCAAAGAGAGGCTGGTGGAGCTGGTTCCCATCTCGCTGCCCCGTGGCAATCCCTTAATGAAGCCTAATTACCACGGCAAAAGCCTTATCCCAACCCAGTGACTAATTGACGCCGGAGAGGCAGGAGCTCTTCTGTTGTTTTAAGCCAGGGGAGGAAAAATAATTGTTAATTAGTTTAGTTCTGCTTTATCTGTAACACAAACCGCAGTATTAGTTACCGAAGCAATTCTGGGGCCCCTCTTGCCACCGGGAGGAAAAGCTTTCTTTTCTGTTGCTTTATTTTGTTATTATTATTTATTTACTATTTGTGGCCCTCTCTGAGTGTTCCTTGAGGAGGATTTTGCTGGGAGAAGGAGGGGCTGGTGGTGGCAGAAGTTTGGCTTGGATTGAGGTTTTCAATAATTAATGAAATATCCTATATATACATGGTGTATATATATATATATATGAATATATACTCTCTCTATATACCTATGGAGATTATACATAAATATTTATATGTATTACAATATGTAATATAAGATATAATCATATA
Organism: Empidonax traillii; assembly: GCF_003031625.1. Taxonomy (NCBI): domain Eukaryota; kingdom Metazoa; phylum Chordata; class Aves; order Passeriformes; family Tyrannidae; genus Empidonax; species Empidonax traillii. The sequence goes on from NW_020956987.1 coordinate 51,898, forward strand.
TTGTATTATATAATATAATATCAATATATATCATTATTATGAATACATTAATATTGTATTTAACACTATAAAGTTATATAATGATATAAAATATATAATATAATTTATTAATACTTTTAAATAATAAATGTATATGTATTGTATATATTGTATATACTATGGAGACTGTTTCTTGATGGATGGGATGGGAAGATGGAGGGTTTAATAATTTAGGAAGGCTCCACATCTCCCAGAGGTTTGGAGAAATGCCCTTCACATCCCAATTTGAGTCACTACTCCCCCCCAGGCACAGTCCTACCTGGATAAACCTCCTTAAAAAAAGGCTGGGGATTGTTTTGCTCCCCAAATAAATGAGCTTCCTGGGAGTTGTTGGGTTAAACTGGCAGTGGGCGAGGAATGCTTGAGTGGTGGAGGCAAAAATCCAACCCCCCAATTTACAGGGATTTATCCCATCACCTGAAAAAGTCAGGCAAACAGCTTAAACTGCAGAATGACACCAGCAATATCTTAACATGTATCTATTTCCACGCCACGAATTAAAATCAAATCCATCTTTCAGCTCCTGGGGCGATTAAATTTCGCTTTTAAGGCGTTTCAAGAATAAAGAGGCACAGAAGAAAATTAACTACAGGAGCTCATTTCCATGATGGGCAAAGTGATTAGAGCTGAAAATAAAAGGAAAATAATGCTGCTGTCATCTTATCAGATGGAAGGGAATTGCCTCTGATCAGCTGTTAGACTGAGGATCCAGGGGCAGCCACAGCTTCTCTGGGCAACCTGTGCCAGGGCCTGCCCACCCTCAGCATAAAAAATTTCTTCCATCTATCTGCTCTGAATCTACTCTTTTTTAGTTTAGAACCATCACCCCTGCTCCTGTTGCCACCAAATCTGTCCCCTCCTTTCTCTAAGCCCCCCTTTCGTTATCACTTGGCTGCAACCCCAGGTGAGGTTGTGCTCTGTGGCAGGAGCTCAGTTTTTGAGGGTCTGATCAAAAAAACCTGACAATCAGAACATCCAGAAGCTGCTTCTGCTTCCTGGGGAGGTTTTTCTGCCCCCATTATGGGTGTAGTGGGAAGTGATTCCACATAAACCACCTGGATTCTTATTTTGCTCTCAAGAGGCCCAGGAGCTGGACTTGATGATCCCTGTGGGTTCCTTCTAACTCAGAATATTCTGGGATTCTGGGATAACTTGGCAGAGGATTCCTTGGAGGGCTGTAGAGGGGATCCTCTCGCCCTGGGTGAGGTGTTCAAGGGTTAGTTGCATTATGTGAAGGGGCTGTTAGAATTTAGAAAGATTTATTAAAAGAAGGTTCAGGTGCTGCTTCGTTGCACTAAACGTGGCCTTTGGATAATCCTGACAAGTGCACCCTGTGCATCCCTTTCTGTTGAGACACAAATTAACATTAATCTTGGAGCTCTAGATTTTATGTGTGTAAAATTAAAGAGGAACCTCATCTTTAGCAGTTCAGGAGTTGGGGGGGGGGTTCCCCTGGATTCTGGGGTACTCAGGATTTGGCTGAGAGGGTGAGGTTTTGCTTTCAAGAACTGAACTGCAGTCCTTGAGTTAATGCTTGATTCGTTCCTGCACATCAAGAGTGTAATGATTTTTATTAGAAAAGATG
>NW_020956987.1:53641-56225 GCF_003031625.1 Empidonax traillii
TCCCAAAACACGATTTCTGAACAGGCCGAGTCGTTCTGAAAAGCTTTTCACAGAGTCTCAAGTATAAATATTTTGATACAAAAAAAAATAAAACCAGAACACCCTCCCTCCACCCCCCCCCCTTCCTCTCCAAACCCAACACCCAAAGTGTGTGACCATCCCATGGGTCACCAGGGCTCCCCATTCCTCCCAGGATTGAATTCCAGGCTACAGCTGCAGGAGACAGGCAGGTCTGAGGGGCTTCCAGTCCACGTTGCTGCTTTGTCTTTGCCAGTGCTGGGGAATCCAGGGACAAGCAGGAGAGTCTGGAAGGTCTTGGGATGAACTCGATGGCTTTGAAGGTGCTCAGGGGGGTGGGAACCAGCTGTGCTGTGCCCTCTGGGATGGCCCTGCTTGGAGGAGGGAGGTGGGAGCAGATGGGTCGCTGTGGGCCCTTTCCAACCCAGCCCATCCTGGGATTCTGTGACCCTGTGGGATGAGGAGGAGCCAGGGAGACTCTGGATGACACAGCAGTGGAGTCACCCGTCCCCTGGGCAGCTCCAGCAGCACTTCCCTGTGTTTCAGGTGCTGATGATGCTCCAACTGAGGACGTGGAGAGACATCCAGGCAGGTGTTGGGGACAGGGGCTGGTGTCACACAGAGCCAAGGCCACCAGATCATTGCACGTTGTCAGGACTCCCCCAGAGCAGGAGCTCCATCCACTGGCTGGGAAAGCTGAGCTTTTCTCTTGCTCTGCTGTTAAAACAGCCCTGGATAAACCCAGCCCAGCCCATCCCACCTGCAGCTCACGCTCAGGGCTCGCTGCTGCACTTCACTTGCTGCCAAACTCATCGTGTTCACAGTAGCAGGGTGATCAGCTTTGGCATTTTCCACTCAGCATCTGAGGTGATCTGAAGTCACTTTGACTTTTAAATTAAATTATCTCATGCACAGAAACAGAAGCTGCAGAAGAACACAGCGAGGATTCACAGAACTCATCATCAAGGACTTATTAACACCTATATATATTAAGCTTTAAATCAAAAACAAATCTTTCCAGGTTCGTTTTTTTTTTTTTTCTTTTTTTTTTCCTTTTTTTTTCTAATATATGCACTCTATATGATGCAACACACAGCGCTCTGCCCATTATACAATGCTCTACTTTTATATTTCTTCCCTTTTAAACAAATGCAGTTATTCTAGAACTCAAATACAAGCTGGCCAGAGCTCTGTGGCTGAGCTGCCCTCCCTGACAAGTGGAGGAGTTCTAGGAAGGAGGTAAAAAAACCCACTGAGTTGGGACTTTAGATGATCTTGTTCTCCAGGGCTTCGATCCTTTTTGCCACAGCTTCCAGTGGGCAGGAGTTAAGGAGGAAAAGTGACACTGCACGTCGGGAATGAAGACAGATTTAGATGAGATATTGGGAAGAAATTCCTCCCTGGGAGGGTGGGCAGGCCCTGGCACAGGTTGCCCAGAGAAGCTGTGGCTGCCCCTGGATCCCTGGAAGTGTCCAAGGCCAGGTTGGAGCAGTCTGCGCTGGTGGAAGGTGTCCCTGCCCATGGCAGGGGGTGGGACTGGATGATTTTTAAGGTCCCTTCCAACCCAAACCACTCTGTGATTCCACGATTCCTTTCTCCAGCCCTTCCCTGACTGATAAAAAATGGGACTGTGCTGCCTTGCAGCAGGGAATTTCTCATCTACTCTGGCATGTCCACAACTTTTCAGGCTGCTAAACTTTTGCCGAAGGTAGGAAATGGCTCTGCACACACCCCTGTCACACACCCCTTTGCCGGGAAGAGTAAAACCTGGGAGAACCACTGGGGAGATGTTTGGAGTGGCTGACAGGGAGTTCCTGACCCTGGAGAGAGGAGCCAAGTGCTTTTCCTGGAGTCACAAAGCGAGTCGCAGCAATTTTCTGCTCGTTCCACTAATTGCTTTTCGTGATGGGCCGGGGAGCAGCAACACCCTGGGTGAGAAGTGCTGCTTTCCTGTGGCCTTTGGCACAACACCAGTCATGGATTTCACTAAAAAGTAGAAACGAAACCATGCGAGTGACACAGCAAAGCACGGGAATGTGTGAATAAATCAGAGCATTGCTGTTAAAATTATACCCTCTCCTCCTTCCCAGCAGTGAAAAACCTCCCCCAGCCCCCGTGTGAGGCTTCACAAATTCCTCCCTGCAGGAGAAGTTTGAAGCTTTCTCACAACTTTTTTTGTTTGTTTGTTTGTTTTCTTGTTTCTCTTTCGATCTTTGGGCAGCACGACAGGAAAAATGCAGTCCCGACAACTTGGTTGAGGTGGGATCCAGCTCACCCTGCTGGAGATGTTTGCACTGAGCAGCTACATGAGAGTTTTATCTCCTAGAGCTGAGTTTTAGGCCGGTTTGGACCTGGCTATTGGATGCATCCAGCTGAATTATTCAGATTATACAGTCAGAGGACAGGACCTGCAGTTTGCAGCCCCATAAATGGCCCATCCTCACAGAATCACAGAACCATGAAGGTTGGAAAAGCCCTCCAAGATCATCAGGTCCAACCTTTGACCAATCCCCACCTTGTCAACCAGCCCAGAGCATGAAATGCCGCATCCAGCAACCCTAAAGTC
>NW_020956987.1:59969-60519 GCF_003031625.1 Empidonax traillii
GTGATATAATCCTGGGACCTCCCATCAGTGAAGACAATGCCCACCTTGGGCACCCCTGGCCTGGCCCCGTTGACGATGGCAAAGGAGCTGTCCACGAGGTACTTCAGAGCTTGGCCTGTCATGGTCCCTTTCTCCATGTAGGACATTTTCTTCACTGCTGCTTTGATGTCCTTCTTGTTCTTGAACTGCCCCAGGGGAAACTCCTGCCTGACAGAGCTGGAGTACTGAACCAGCCCAACCTGGGCCTGCTTGTCTGACACCTCCAGCGAGTCCACGATTTGGTTGATGAATTTCTTCACCAGCTCGAAGTTCTCAGGCCTCACGCTCTTGGAGCCATCGATGAGGAAAACAAGGTCCAGAGCAGATCCCAGCCCACCACTGCAAGCTGAGGAAACACGTGAGAAGAGGGCAGGAGAAAACAGCAACAGAGCCCCCAATTAGTTGTGTGGGAAAATATAATCTGAGTGCCACTGAATGGCTAAGGAAATAGGTTTAAGCCATCAAAACCCAACAACACTTCAGAGCAATGTTTTCAAAATGATTTTAAAAT
>NW_020956988.1:0-2417 GCF_003031625.1 Empidonax traillii
GTCCCTTCACCAGCCTCGTTGCTCTTCTCTGGACCCGCTCCAGCACCTCAATGTCCTTCCTGAACTGAGGGGCCCAGAGCTGAACACAATACTCAAGGTGTGGCCTCACCAACGCAGAGTACAGGGGAAGGATCACTGCCCTGCTCCTGCTGCCACACTGTTCTTGATGCAGGCCAGGATGCCATTGGCCTTCTTGGCCCCCTGGGCACAACTGCTGGCTCACGTTCAGCCTCCTGTCGATCAGCACCCCCAGGTCCCTTTGTGCCTGGCTGCTCTCCAGCCACTCTGTGCCCAGCCTGTAGGACTGCAGGGGGTTGTTGTGGCCAAAGTGCAGGACCCGGCACTTGGCCTTGTTGAACTTCATCCCATTGGAGTCAGCCCATCTCTCCAGTCTATCCAGATCCCTCTGCAGAGCCCTCCTGCCTTCCGGCAGGTCGACACTCCCTCCCAACTTAGTGTCACCTGCAAATTTGCTGATGATGGACTCAATTCCCTCATCCGTATCATCAATAAAGATGTTAAAAAGGACTGGGCCCAGCACTGACCCCTGGGGGACACCACTGGTGACTGGCCGCCAGCTGGATGCAGCCCCGTTCACCAGCACTCTCTGGGCCCGGCCCTCGAGCCAGTTCCTGACCCAGCACAGAGTGCCCCTGTCCAAGCCATGGGCTGCCAGCTTTTCCAGGAGTATATTATGGGAGACAGTGTCAAAGACTTTGCTGAAGTCCAGATAGACCACATCTACAGCCTTGCCCTCGTCCTTCAGGTGGGTCACCTGATCATAAAAGGAAATCAGGTTGGTCAAACAGGATCTGCCCCTCCTAAACCCATGTTGGCTGGGTCTGATCCCTTGTCCATCCTGTAGCTGCTGTGTGATTGCACTCAGGATGATCTGTTCCATAACTCTGCCAGGCACCGAGGTCAGGCTGACAGGCCTGTAGTTACTAGGGTCAGCCTTGCAGCCTTTTTTATGGATTGGGGTGATATTTGCCAACTTCCAGTCATCTGGGACCTCCCCAGTGAGCCAGGACTGTTGGAAGATGATGGAGAGGGGCTTGGCAAGCTCTTCTGCCAGCTCCCTCATCACCCTAGGATGGATCCCGTCTGGTCCCATAGACTTGTGAGGATCCAGATGATTCAGTAAGTCACCAACTATTTCCTCCCAGAATACAAAGGGGCTATTTGGTTTCCTACCTCTGTCTACCAGCTCCAGAGGCCAATTGCCTTGGGGGCCACCTGTCTTACTGGTAAAAACTGAGGCAAAGTAGGTGTTAAGTACCTCAGCCTTCTCCTCATCTCTATTAACTATGTTTCCCTCCAAGTCCATCAAAGAATGGAGGTTTTCTTTGCCCCTCCTTTTGTTATTAATGTATTTATAGAAGGACTTTTTGTTATCCCTAACAGAAGTGGCCAATTTAACTTCAAATTGCGCTTTTGCATCCCTGATTTTCTTTCTACATGATCTAGCTGTCTTCCTGAATTCTTTGTAAGTAGCCAGCCCTTTCTTCCATAGTTGGTAAACTCTCTTTTAGCCTTTAACCTGCTCAGATTCTGTCTTCATTTACAAGTGACCTGGAAAGAAAACTCCACTGCAGTCTTTCCCATAAGGTCATTTAGCTGTGCACATTCATCTCCATGTTGTTGTTGTTTTCCTCTTTCAGCTGCCTTTTCAATAATGAACTCTGGCTGGTGATGGAGTATGTGGATGGATGCACCGTGGGGGATGTGGTTTCCAAACAAGCTCTGGAGGAAGCAATGATAGCCACTATCATGCAGGAGGTAAGGGATGCTGCTCGTGCTTCTGATGGCTTGGACAAGATGGTTCCTTGCAAAAGGTGATAAGAACAGGAGTGACTTCATGTTCAAAACTTGGTTTCTGCATTGCTGTTATGATCTGGAGAAGAAAAGAGCATCCAATGAATGACCTGATTGTCTGACAGAATTTCTTGCACTCTTATTATACTTCTATTCTGTTGTTGTACTTTCTTTTTTAGATGATTTCATGTTATTTTATTTATTATTTTAACTTTGCCTCTTGATGCATGTCTGCAATTGATGTTGCACCAAGAAATGAGATCTTTTAGAGCCATTTCCTTTTTGGAGGGATAAAATCAGCCTAATTAATTTTCCCCTCATGTTTCTTTGTTTAATCTCAGTGCCTGAAAGCCCTAGACTTCCTCCATTCAAATCGAGTGATTCACAGAGACATCAAAAGTGACAACATTCTTCTGGGAATGGATGGATCTGTCAAACTGAGTAGGTGTTCTTGGTCAGGCCCAGCGTTCCCGGGAGGCAGGGTCTGGGGCTGCCTTGGAGTGCCTGCCAGTTCCCCAAAAGTGGTGCTGGTGGGAGTGCAGGGCCCACTGGGGTGAGCTGAGAGCAGAGTTGCAATGTGCAGAGAGGGCTAGAGAGGATGA
>NW_020956988.1:7691-60417 GCF_003031625.1 Empidonax traillii
GTCTGGAGCTGACATAATTCCAAGGCCTCAACCGTACCACTTTTATACTCATCACCCGAAATTTCCTCTTTGTGAGGCAGTACACAAAGAGGATTTGCCAATCATACTCCCTCTGCCCTGCTGATGCTGGGGACGACCCTTACACAGAGGCTGAAATTTCAGAGAATAAGCAACCCTGAAGACATGAGTTTACAGAGAATTTCACTTGCCTATGGGGCATGTAGTTCACACAGCTGACAAATACTCTTTGTGCCAAATGTCCTGAGCTCAAGCTATTTGAAAAGAGCAGGATTGAGGTGCTTGGTACATGCAGCTGAGCTGATGGCACTGTAGCATCATTCCATCTCCAACGTGTCAGAGAATTTTCCTACCACAGCGGGGATCCTTTTAGAGCCCCGAGGGGACTTCAGAAATTTTTGTGAAAATGTTAACACTGTCAGGAGCCATTTTATAAATTATAAAAATTGCACAATGTGGTTGGAGTGTTTATGAGGTACACAGAAATCCAAATTTCCTGGCTGTACAAAAGGCAGAACAGTCATCCTTCAGCTTCCCTTTACAGACCAGAATTAGCAACTGTGTAAAATCCATTTCCAAGTGTCTGACACAGCAAGCCTCTTGCAGCGCCAGGGTCACTGCCCATCATGCCCACACACAAACAGCTCTGAGGGAACCCTCCCATGGCCTGCAGACAGAATGTAAGAGAAAGTTTATATTAGAACGCTGCTTTGAAGGAAATGTGGAGCAATACCTGTCCTCCATGACAGCCAAATGAAACTTTATCGATGATGTTGGATTGTCAGTAATAAATAAAAGCAAAATTTTGAGAGTGAAACGTGACACCTCTCAGGGCACAATACCTTGGTTTTACAAACCCATACTTGTCATGAGCTAATTTGCTTCTCTTTCAGTCTGATGCTATCCATCTAACAAGACAAAAGGAGTGTTATTGCATGTTTAACATCATGTGGATTAAACCAATCTTCCTTAGCTAGGAGGCTCCCATTACTGAATCTGTGCTCTGAGCAAAACCAGAACTGTGAGGTGCCTTTCCTGCTCTTGGACAGAGATACCAACTTGTCAGTCACCAGCTTGAGTTGAAGAAGAAAAGAATCAGGAAGTCACTATGAGGGCCTTTACATGGACATAGCTCTTATTTGCTATGGTGTTCAAACAGGCACTGTAAGACCTGCCCCTCTATTTTAATTGCCCTGGGTCACAGGGTCTAAAAGCCATGAGCAATGGCTGAACACCTTGAGTACTGACATTTCCATCAAGAAATAGAAACATCTGATCTATAGCAATAAATGGTGAAATGCATCAAGAAATTTTTATCCTTCTATGGGGAAAAAAAAAAATTCTCCCTCCCAGATCCAGGCTGGCATTAAATAAGGACTGGGTGATGCGAATCCACCTTGTGCTTGCCACTCCCCCAGCCTGCTGGTAGATGCCCATGGAGCTGGAGCCATTCCTACCTGCATCCAGTCCTACTGCTGGGAATAGATGAGGATGTGCTGAGAACCTGTGAGGACAGTCACATGGTCTTCCAGCTTATGTGCTGAATGCTCCTGAGGGATGCTGCTTGGAAGATGTTCACATTTTAATGAGCTTATCTGCTAACATTTTGTTTGGCCCCTCTTCTACTGGATGTGCTGTATCATGAAGATGTATATGTATAAATACGTATTTTCCCCTCTTTCAAAGCCTCTGTCCCCATTATCAGTGATAACGTGGAGAGTTTTGAGGGCTTTATCCTTTTAAAGCGATTATGATGATGTGCACCCTGTGCTCCCGAGTCCCTGCCCCCGGCAGGCACAGACGAGTCCCGCTGCTGCGAGGTGACAGCTCTGTCTGGCTCTGCGGGGCTCTGGCGCTCAGAGCTCCGCGAGGTCATCGCTGGAGAAAACCTTGACGGTGATGTGACCCGGCACCTCGGCTGCTTCCCTGCCGCCTCTCCCTCGGAGCTGCAGCGTCTGCTGCTCTCGGGGGTCACTGGGGGAAGCTGCCAGCACTGCCTGCCCCAGGAGCTGGTCACACAGGATGTTGCTGTTCCAGACCTAGAGACAAGGCAACAGAAAAAAAAAACCAGCTGAAGCCGTGCTGCTCTCACACTCCCACCCGTGCCAGAGGAAGGTCATCCCCATTAACCCCCTGAGAAAGCAGCAAGGAGTGGGCGTGCATCTAAATTTAACTAATTGTCTAGAAAGCATGGGGGAGAGTCTGGATTTGCATGCTTATTTACATACTCTATGCAAATAAGGAGTGAATGCAGCTTTTTGCTTTCTAGGTCACAGCTTGCCTTTGGTTTTGTTTCAAACACTGACTCTGGACAACACATGGCTTTTCTTTGTCTCTGTTTCATCAGGTACCATATAAGGCAAAAGGTAATTCTGTAAATTCTTTCAAAGCCTTGGAACGAAATATGCCTTCAGATTCCTAAGTGTCATGAGTTGGTGTTTATGGAGCAGACTTAAACTAGAAAATCAGCAGAACAGCTCCAGGCACAGCCCACTGAGGGGAGCAGAGATTCTCACACTTCTCTCCTGGTTATCAGTCATACAAAGGTGATGCTGCTGTGCTCCCCTTCCTGCCCTCAGCAGCCTGTGTGGCTTATCTCACCTGGATTGTGATAGGACTGTCAATGTTCTTCTTGTAAAAAATCACTTGTGTGTTGAAGACAGGACTGGTCGTGTCGTGCTGCACAGGCGAGCACACCTTTTGGTTCTCACACTTGACAAGCACGTAGGGATCGGCTCCTGAAACACAAACAGCAGCACAGCTCTTAGGACACAGAATGGCAGCTGAGACCTGCCCCAGATCAGAAACCCAGAAGACACAGTCCCTCCTGTGCCTGGCAGCCCTGCTGCTACTCAGCACAGGAACAGGGAACCAGAGCACACCCTGGGTAACTTGTGTCAGGGCTCCACCCCCCTCACAGGGAGGAGTTTCTTCCCAATATCCCATCTAACCCTGCCCTCTTTCGGTGGGAAGGCATTCCCCCTTGTCCTGTCACTCCAAACCCTTGTCCAAAGTCCCTCTCCAACTCTCTTAGAGCCTCTTTAAGTACTGGAAGGGGCTCTAAGGTCTCCCTGGAGCCTTCTGTTCTCCAGAATGAACAACTCCAACTCTTTCGTTCTGGTAACAGCTGGGTGCTCAGAGCTGGAAACCAGACCCCATTTGCTGTGAAACCAGCTCACTCCTAGACAGGGATCATGAACTTTCCTTGCTGTGCATCCTCCTGGCTCATCTAACAGGAAGTTTTCAAAGTGACTCTCTGAGCTTCCCGACAGTTCTCTAGATGTGACAGCCAAAATGCATCTGTGCACATGACATCTGATATGAAGTTCTGGGTGCCTTGGCCAAAATGAAGGGTAAAATCTGTTCACCTCCCACAATTCCTGTGTAGAACAGGGACAGGAACTGCACAGAAATGCTTTTAGATCCCTGAATGCACGGGTCAGTGGCCACCCTTAGAGTGCCAAGCGAGAAAGTGCTGTCTCTTGTACTCAAATATGAGTGCTAGCATTAGGAAGTAATTTTCAAGAAGCAGTTTCTCTTTGAGACAGCAAAATATTGTCAAAATGCAAACACATTTTCTACAACTGCACTGGTTTCAACAAAGTTTTCTGTGGCAAACTGTCAAAGCAAATCCTCCCCCAGTTTGTCATTTCATTCCCATAAACCTGAGACAATCTCTGAGGTTCTATCATTTGGATTGATGTAATTCTAAAGTTTATATTATCACAACATGTTGTGTCTGTAATAGGTCCTAGTTAATATTTTAAACTACACTTGAATCCCACCTGACCCACTCATATTATTTAACATTCTAGAAATACTTCGCTCCTTTTACACTGAGCATTTTTATGTGTTATTAATGTTGATATTTTCTTTCCCTTCCAACAAAGAGCAAGAACTAATTTGGAAATGCCTGTCTTTACTCTCAAATAGAATGGGCCATCCCACTTTTTAATTAACTTCTAATTAAACACAGGCAATACCATTTTTTGTATTTCAACACAACTATCTCCTGTCTATTCCTGATGTTAATGGCAGCATACCTGTTTTTGCAGACCTTGCTACTTCTTAAATACAGATTTTAAATAAACCCACTGAGTGTGCGTAAATGTAAGTCAGGCTCATAATAGTTCCTTACACACGTTTTGTCACCACCTACTTGCAAATGCCACCACTGGAGTGACAGCCCTAAGGCAGCACGATTATTAGTTTTTTAACAATCCATACCCAGGATGATTTTCCTCAAACACGTCACTCATTTACAAGAACCGATACCAACACCTCACACAAACAAACCGCAGAACAGCCGCATTCAAACCAGAGGGAGTCACTTCCATGCACAAGACACAAATTTTTCCATATGCTGCACTGTGGTCACACCTGGCCAGACCTGCCCCAGGCCTGTTACCCTGACTACACCTCACAGTTCTGTAGCAGGTGACAGAGTACTGGCTTTTCTGATAGGCAAGTGCTTTCTGTGTCACTGAACTTGTGAACGTAGCTCTGGGGCATGGAGTGGCACCAAGCCCTGTGATCAGGGATGGAAAAGCTGCCCTCTTTGCAAAGCAATTTGGAAAATAGGTCTGAATAAAATGGGGTCTTGTATGTCACCCCAGTGGTGTCAACTACTTTGTCTGAGGGTAAAAAGCAGAGCAATATCTGATCATTAGGAGTAATTAAGTGATAAAGGGCATAAGGAGGGGTGGGGACAGGACACAGAGCATAAAGAGGTGACAGGTGTATCTGCCCAATGGATGAGGGAGCAGGTTAATGAAGGGACTTACTAAGTGAGAGGAAAAGAAAATATAATATTTGAAGAAACGTTCATATTCTCAGCAAGAGCTCAAGAAATGGATGGGGGGTAGAAGAGGAACATGAGAGGTTCCTGCACAGCATGACCCCACGCTGGCAAGGCTGAATGGTCAGTTTTATTAGGACTACTGGCTCCAGTTCCAGAACACAAGGAAGAAATGGGAGAGAGAGGCATATGGGGGATGAGACAAGGGATGTTCTCCCCTATGGTTGGCCCAGTTGTGGGCCTGGTTTATTTACGGGACAGAGACAAACCAGAAGGGGCTGCTCACATAGAAAAGCAACATCCTAGTGTTGGCCATGAGCTGGGAATGAAAACAACTCAAACTGCTACTCTGGTGACTGCTCTGGCAGTGGAAGGAGGGCTGGGTTCAGTTCTCAGGCACACAAAAGGTTCCAGCTGTGCCCTGAACACCACACTGTGTGTAACAGCTCTCTCACCTCAGTCGTGGCCATGCTGCTGCTTTGGGAAGTTGTGCAAAAGAAAAGTGCAAAGGAAAGAGTTGGAATCTGTAAAAGCCAGAAACATTAATCTAAGGGTTCAGAGAGTCCAGATGTGGATCCAGAGAAGCCAGAGAGGAGACCAGGGATGACCAGGAGTTCCATTCTTTTGTGGCAATACTAGGAAGCAGTCTTGGAATGTGGGATATTTCCTGTCCCTGGACACATTATTTCTAGTGTAAGTTTACAATCAATGTGTTTCAAGAAATTTCTATATCTAATCTTTTTATCTGTTAAACAAACAAAGTGAGAAACATGTACCATACCCAGCTTTTTCTGCCACCAAAAGTGGACTCTAGTATCAATCAGGAGCTTTGCCAAGTTTCCCAGCAAGGTGCCCTTAGAAGGCAGTGTGCCAGGTGTGGACAGTACCCTGATCTTTGCACAGCTTGATTTGTGCAAGCACATTGTGTGGCACAAATGTCAGCAGTGTGCATTTGACTGCATGGGTGTTCTACTTACACATTCTCCTTACGTCATTTCTCTAAAGTTGCTATAAGATATGGCATTCTCCAAGACAATCTATGAAGATACTTTGTGAGTACTTTGTGAGTTGGAAATACTTACAGAGAAAAAAAAAAAAAAAAAGGCTAATAAAGAAAGAGTCAAACAGGGATTTCACTGCAGAATTCAAGATAATGGGGAAGCCACTGAAGTGAAGTAACTCAGCTCTCCTTCAGAGACCCCTGAATGGATGAGATTTGGAATTCCTGCCTGAAAAGAGACAAAGGCTTTTGCTTGAAAGCTTTATGTTGATACAAATGGAAAATTTTTTAATTTTGTTTGGTGAAGTTTTATTCAATGTCAAACAACAAGATTCATCTAGGTTAAGGAATTTTAAAACAAAAAAAAAATCAGTTCTTAAAAATGAAAATGTCCATCACAGGGCAGGAACAAGAACATGCTGCCTCTTTCCAGTGCATTACTCTGCTACTCTTGTCACATAAAGCCCCTTCATTCTCACCCATCCACCCTGCCTGGCTGACAACAGGGAGCCAAACTTCGCCTTACTTGGTTTAGGTGTTTGCGGATCTTGTTTTTCAAGAAAATTACCAAGAAAAATGAAATTAATCCATTTTCTGCATCTCTTCCCAGAGACAACCACTTTCTTAACAGAAAGTGGCTTTCCCAGTGAAAAGTTCATTCAGTCACCACTCAGCGGGTGCCAGGAATAATTACAAAAAGGGGACTGGAATAAAATTGCAGCCAGCAAGTGGGAGAAATTTTACAACTGCTCTGTGAGACAGAAGATGAACTGTACTGCAGGTCTGAGTCTAATACCTCTCCACCACATGAAGTTACAGCAACCAAGCTCTGCGTCTGAAACAGAAGAGAGTGAAGAGCCACCTGCAGCAAACACGGCAGATGTTTCAAGAACCTCTGTAGTTTCCTCACCAATTTCACTGCAGTATCTTTGCTTCCTCCCTCCAAACCACTCCTTACTGGATGTGTCTACCTTTTTTCGCTTCACTGGCCATGGAAAGTGAAGGCTGACAGAGAGTAGAAGAAAACAACAAAGGAAATGGTAACTGGACAAGTTTTCCAATTAACATCAGGTGCTAGATAGTCAGTTTAGCGTCCTTCAGGACACTTCCTTTGATAGTTACATAGTCATGCATGAAGCATTAACCTCTCCCTGTTCTAGTTTAACCAGCTGAAAATGGTTGTTTGAAAACCATAAAGTCCTCCCTGAAGTGCTGTTAAGCTTGTGGTGACGAATAACAGTTTTTTCTGAAAGCCACGAAAAACATTGTGAGGTGATTGTAATACACTATGTGAATCTGTGCCATTCAGCTGTCTCCCTGGATATTTTCCATTTAGAAAAAAAGGACATAACCCTAAGAGCAGTATTTCTTACTAATCCCCACAGTTAGCTCCTCATGAGGGTCTGGCTACTCCTGCCCATCTGGGCCAGTGGAGATGACCCATAACACTTGCTGTCTTGCATCCCCATATTCATCTGATCTCTTCCCTGGAGGAGATTTTACAGCACAATGAAAATAATACCATACATCCTCAGTTTGTTTGGATAATTTCTGAATGCTTATATATCAACCTAAATCATCTTTAGAGGACTGGAAAGCCCCTTTCGCTCTTCCAGGCTCACTTTCCACTTACCGCCTGATCTGTCTTGCTTCTGTAAACCCTCTGCAGAGTGAACTTTGATTTGGGTGACTCTGCGTGGATAGCCACAAAGAAGATTCCAACATGTCATTTTAGGCTTATCTTCCTTCAGCTCCCTGAAAAATCGTGGGAAAAGCAACTGAAGAAGAAGAACATCAAGTAAACACTCAATTGTTGTGTCAGGGGTGTTTGAGGACAACCAGGCAACCTCTTCCACGGAGATGCAGCCAGTGAGGGCTAGGAAAGCTCTCCTGGAGCTGCGGGTGCAGCCTACCTGAGTTTTGATGGCACATCCGTGAAGAGCCTCAGGATAAACCTTGTGGTGATGCCCGGATGGAACGTGGTTGGGACAAGGACGTAGCGGCCTCGCTGAAGGATCCTCTTCAAGAAGACGGTGCGTGTGTTGATGTACGGAGACGTGGCCACTCTCTCCTGCACGGTGAGCTTGTGCAGCCGATAGCTCCTGTTATCCTCCACCTACAGCCACAGGGCAGGGGAGGGGGCAGTGGAAGGAGGCCATAGCCCACGAACTTAGATTTGTGGAGGCCCTAGGGGCGAATCTCTGGGGTGTGATGTTCCTGTCCTGTGGTCCAGGCCGTGCCAAAGGATTCCCTTTGTGCACACACCCACCGCTACCCGGAGAAGGCCTCACTCGTAGCAGGGGTGCCCCCAAAGCACCCCCCAAAAGCCTACATGACTATACAAAAACCAGCACCTCCAGTTTCCGAAAAACAGCATGACTGTGCAAAAAAACAGCCCCCCACACATGGGGGAAGCACCAGGAAGGTTTCTGAGGGTATAGAAACCCGTTGGACTTCACGTTTCAGAGGCTTCTCTCCCCCACCACTCCCTGACAGACCACGACACCAGCATCAAAAACCACCACGTTTGCTGGAGACCTTTGGGGGTCTGAGACAGGCTGAGATTCCTCTGCCTCCCTTCTCTAGGATGGAGAGGGCACTCCAGCCTTTCATAGTAGGCTCTCAACCCAGGTGCACCTGTATTTTTCGTTGCCCTTTTCTGAACATGAAACCCACAAAATAACCATTTGTGTTTTGTTCTAAGGCTTGAAGCTGTGCTTAATTATTAACATCCTCTTCAGGGGAGCGGTATTTGCCACAGGACAGTTAAAATATAAACCTATTTCTTAAGCTAGCTCTTGAGGGCAAAGGCAGCCCAGCATTCTTTTGTTTTTTACATTCTCTTCCCAAGGCCTTTAGTCATGTTAATGAGCCTGGTGGGTTAGAACATTTCAGAAATAGAAAAATTATTGAGCAGAAGTAAAGATAGATACTTTTCTGAGGGTGTGATTTTCTTTTCCAAGCCTTTCCAAATTAGACATGCAGGCATGAGCAAGGCAAGGTAAATTATGCCACTTTCTGTGATGACACTTTTCAATATATGTGGTTAACAGGTGATTTGAAAATGAATAGGTGTGATGCAGATGTCAACAGCTCTAACTGATTGTTAAAAATTGACATTTTTATACAGTAAGCCACAGACTTAGTGTAGACCCACTAACTGCAGCAGCAGGTGATAGGATTATTCAAATCCTCAGGAAAAAAAAAAATCAGGAAAATAGCTGTTTCTTTGCTTCCTTCCCTCTCAAGTTCAGGTATTGTCATTGTAATCCATTTGCTCTGAGTTTGCAATTAAATTACCATTTGGGATCCCTGTGGTTCCTTTTCCCATATATTGATCTCCTACTCACTACCCCAGCTTTTGAAAACACCCTTTTTTCTAAGTGGCAACAGGAAAATGGCAGTCTTTCCAACCTCATTCACTTAGCTGTATTTGCTGATGAAATGGAGGCAGAAGCCTCCAGTGAGAAGGAGAAAAAAAAAACCTCCTCCATGTTTCAAACATTAATACAAAGACAAATCTTTCTCTTGAAAGATTGGGGTAGGAAAAGCACTTAAAATTCTTTTACGGAAGGGAAAAATTACTTATGTTCCTTTAGTTCAAACTGAACCCAGTTCCAACAGTCTGTCTGATGTCAGCTCTGCTGACTGAGTGCAGCGCCCATGCAGAGCTCGTGTTGACTGGAGAGCCAGACACCAAGAGAATCGTGGCTCTATCTGCCAAAGAGCTCCTGGCCAGGGTGAGGCAGGGCTGAACAAACTCTGCACCAGGAGTGCAGGTGGCTGCCTACCTTGAATATTTCAAAGCCAATTGGGATGCTGTCTCCTCTCCCTTCTCTCTTGTATTTGCGGCGATCCTCCTGCTGTAACGAGACCAACACTTTGTCCTCGGTCTTCTTGACATCAAAGATGTACTAGGAGAAGAGAGAAGAGGGTGAGCTGCTAAAAGTGGCTCAGGATACTGAGGATAAAGCCATCACTAAGGAAATATGTGTATCTACTGAGGCAAATAGAAATATATTTGGGAATGGGAGGAGAGTTCTTCATATAACAGGTATTCCCAGCTGAAAAGCAATGCTAATAATGAGGATCTTTAAACCAAAAGTATCAAAGACACTGAAAATGTAGTCCTAGTGTTAGGACAAGGGGGAATATGCAGCAGCACCTAGAAAGGCACATTGTAATTCTTGTCCCTGTTGAATCATATGCAGTGTTCCCTGATCAGGTAGCCCAGAGTGTTCCAGGGCAAATGGATTTATAGGAGGGGAACAAGAGGAACAAAGAGAGCTCTCTTGGTCTGGTGAGAGCTCTGCAACTGTGACCTTCTTCTGAGGACATTTCAGCTGTCCTAATGGGTAGTGATCTAAAAGCCAGCAGGTGTCTGTAGGAATACACTTACACTGGGCTTAAGTTCCCTTTCCAAAAGGGACTGGAAGTGTCACAATCCCTTTCTGTACAGGTAAATTCCACAGGAGGCCTCAGTGTCAGGCATTTCACTCAGGGAGGACAGACAAATTATCTCTAGATTATGGTGGTGTGTGCCACAGTAAATTAAAATGGCAGATAGTACAATGGTGTTCCAGCATTGCTATGAAAAACCTTTCAATCAACCAGCCCAGAGATAACACTGGAATACAAAGGACTTCCATTGCATCAGGCACTGCACTGAATTGCAACGGGTATATTTTGCTTTCTGTGGCAGCTAAACACCTACAGATGAGACTCAGACAAGCACTTGAAATACATTCCAGAATCATACAGGGGAACACCTCTGGGAATGAGGCACTGACAGAAGATAAAGCAGTGAAGAACTGCTGCATCTACACCTGCAGGGCAGGATGAGCTGGGAGTCTGAGATTCACTCCTGATCTGAACAGCAGAGGCTGCACTTCCCCAGAATCCTGCTGTGAATACAGAGGGGTGTAGGCAGAAACCTCCCTTGAAGGTGCAGAGAAGCAGATATGAAAACATCTTTAATTAATCTAGAGAGAAAGGTCAGTTTTCAGAGTAATAACTAATGCAGCTCTCATTGACAGTAGTGGAAGTTTTATGCCTGAATTTGCATGTGCTGGGATGAAAACACACCACATGGAGAAGGCAGGAAGGTGAGAAATGGAGTTGGAATGAATGAATGGATAAACTGAATAGCTTGAAATTACCAGGTAGAATGAGACAAGGAAAATTCTGTAATGCTGATGAGAGTGTGAGCTTGGGTAAGAGACCAGATACTTTCAGGATCTTAGATTAATGCCAAGGAGTACTAACTAAATACAGTGGATCAAATCCTCAGGCTGTTCAGGGTATTAAATGAACAAAGCTGTGTCATTGGAAAATCAGACTTGTTGCCTTTCTACAGCTGGGAAACTAAAAGAAGTCCAGGAAGGATGTCAGCAATCCTGGTATGTTTGACTCATCAGCCCCAAACAAATAACTCTACTGAGATATTTCACAGAAATCACTGAAACACAGCACACTCCCAGGGGACAGACACTGGCAATCAGGATTTTTGTCAAGTACTCACTGTCAACTCCTAAATAGGGTGAATACTTCAGAAGCCTCAGCTCAAATGAGTACACTTCAATGCCTCACAAAATACAGGGGTTCCCACCTGGGGATTCTGAAGGAAGGTCTCTCTGTTATCGAAGCAGCCACCAGAGCGATTTAGCAGGGGCTCTGAATTTTTTGTCCAAGCCCCATGCATCATTTTCTTCTCCCAGGTCTTGTGGATGCTGAAGTAGGAGGTATTCACAATCCGGCAGATGTCCACGTCTGTGAAATTCTTACACCAGTCCTCAAATGTCATCCTGTTCCGTGGGACACCAGGAAAATAGTGGCTTATTTAAAAATAAACTGTGGTACTCTTGCAATGAGCCAAAATAACACTCTAAATCTTCCAGTAATTTAAAAGGAGGAGTTGCTCAGCTGTCCAGAGGACAAACTGATTCATTGGAAAGCTTTGCATGTGGACATACTTGTGAAGCCACAATCACACAGTCTGAGAGCTTAATTCAGAGAAATATTGCTTAGTGTGTTTGGTCAGGTCTGGATCTGTTCTGTTGCATCTCCTAAGCACAGAGGACAGGTTGTATCTACCAAGCTGGATTTGGTAACATATATTTTACAAAGGCAAAAGAGATCACCTGCAATCAAAGCATGATCCACTCCTCATTATTACAGTCCTTATTGTCACATCTGTCCCTGATTACAACTCAAATCTCTGTGCTTTGGACACAGCTTTTATGTAGCACCATCCCACTGCTGCAGCCCGTGCCTGCGGAAGCAACAAGCTGGAAGCAACAAGCAGAGCAGCTAAAAAACATTCACCTCCCCAGCAGCTTGGGGACTCTGAACAACCATCATGCCTTGGCTTATTAGTGGCCCAGAACTAAACTCTGAGGTTGCCAGTTCTGACAAAGCCAGCAGAAGGCTTTTCATACTGAGCACTGCCAGCACACTTGATGCAATATTGGCAATCTACTGAAGAAGTTGCTGGACTAAGTATCTTGGGTTTAAGAGAAGTAAAAATTAATAGAGTTCTAGAGATTCTGTAGATAATCAACACTCATTGTGTCCACGCTGGAAAACACCAACAAATATCAAAATTCATTGGCTGCAATTCTATTTATGGATCACTCAGCCATGGTCGACGTAGAAATCCTACAGAGGGGAACAGCAGTCAGTTAACAGGTTTGACTGTGAGTTCAGTACCTGGAATTTTGTCATGTAATCCAGCACATGAGTTATCTGGATTCTGAGTGAATGTCCTAAATATAAGTAATAGATTGAGGGCATTTGAAATTTATATTTACTAAAAGCTACCAATTTTTTTTCTACTCATTTTAAATCTGCTTTTTCTATCCTTCTCTGTCACCCCTTGAGACTTTAAAAGAAGCAGAGCTTGTGCCAGGACTGGATAATCTTATCCATTTGGCAAAATCGATTTTGAAGCTATTAAATGGCAGATTTATTACTCGCTATAGCTAGTGTCTCCAAATCCTTTACATCTCTGCTACTCACCAGAACTCTCCATCATTCTCCAGAACGAGCCCTAAGCTCTTGCGTTCTGAATCGCTGACTTTCTTCCACTCCTCAGAACTAAAAGGAAAAAGAACAAGAAAAAGAAGTAAAAAACCACCACCAACAAAAAAAGCGAACAACAAAGATGATTGGTAAATTGAATGCTCTCACGTGGAAAAAAAATTAGAAGTAAAAATCTCTCATGGCCCCTTGTTTTGAAAGTAACGTCGGAGTCCTGAAAAGGCAGACGATGCTCAGGAAGAAAATGTGAGGCTTGCAGGGGGAGTTTTAAACCATTAATTGATTTGAAAGCTACTAAAAGAGGAAGAGATTAATAGGAAATTGGCACAACTAGAGCAGAACCTTATTGATTTCCTTTGTCACACCCTCCATTAGGGTGCTTAAACACTTAAACAGCTGGTTTGGAAGGTCGTAGGAGATTGACTCCATTCCCTGAAGGCCCTTCAAATGAAACCTGGTTCTTCTCCTCAGGAGGTCATTGGATGCTTCACTTAGACCAGTGTATTCTCTCTGCCTTTTAATCACCTTAATAAACAGGCCTGAGATTTCCCCAGAGAGCTTTTGAGAAGAAACTACTGGAGCATGAGCCTAGTGTCCAGTTTCCAGAGGAACACTGCGCTGCACAGACACTTCATTGCCTGCATGAGCTCAGTGCTCTGCCTTGGCCCCTGCAGGCACCTACCTCTTCCCACTCACTGAAGGGGAACACAGACCTGAAATGCATCTGCAATCCAACAACAGGCAGTGTGAGCCCCTTCCCTGACGTGTTACATTGGACAAACAGAGCCACGATTCCTCAATCCCTCTCCAAAAGGAGGCTAAAGCTGAAGGTGGTTGGCAGGAGGGAAGAGAAGCTGCTTACTATAACAGGCATTTTTTTAACCTATTTGGAAATTGTCAGTTTAATTCTGCGAGGCCAAAAGCCGTGGGCCAACCTCAGAGTCCTCAGTGCTTCCACTGGCGTGAGTGGCAGCTGTGCCAAGACACACAGGCCGGTGGAGAAGCCCAAGGGTTTAAGAGAAAAAAGGCACAGTAGCTCTCTGTGCATTCTTTGCACTTCACCTGGACCAATCTCTTTGAAAGTAACAGATTTTTGCTAGCTAAGGTATAGGATGTAAGAGATTAATACGAACTGTAACATGTTTTTCCTGTATAAATCACCTGTGGTGGAATATATCCCCTCCAGAGATCTTTTCTGTTGCTTGGAAAGGGGACTGCTAAGCTCACATGAAAATTCATTAGAAAATAATTCAAGAAATCACAAATGTAGCAATTTTATAGCATTTTTCACCACTCAAATTATCTAAGAATAAAAGACTTATGGCATTTCCAGCAGCTGGCAATTACGGACAAGAAACTGAGTCAAGACAAACTCAGTGGTGAAGCTGCGAAAAGCCTCGTGTTCTTGACTCATCCCCTTAATTGTGGGCTATTTTTCAGCCCCGGTGCCAGAACAGTGATGTATACATCAAACAAAGGTCCAGGAAGCTGTAAGCTCCTCCAGCATGTGTTCATTTTCTCAGGGAATGCTCTGCCCGGGAGGAGATGGCACAGAGGTTCAGCTGTCGCTGAAGATGGCTGTGTCTGAACAGTGTTTAACCTCGTATCTCATGTCCAGTGCCCCCAGTACAGCTTCATTCCTTTGACACTGGATTTACAGCACTTACTTGTCGCTCCAAGCACCGTTCCATTCTCTTTTCCCCCAGGGATTCCTCAGCCTGATCATGAACAGCTTCTCTGCCTTAAAAGAGAACACGAGCCTTTCTCCGAGGCGCAGCTTCCGAATCGCGGTCACCGAGTAGGCATGGCCAACAACGAGCCCCATCTCTGTCTCCACCTCACTGGCACGGCCAGAGGACACCTTGAGCACCAAGAATGACAATTAAAAAGTGGAACTCACATCACTGAGGGCTTTGACAGCTACGAGTTCAAGGGACAAGACAAGGAGGGTTTGTTTTCCATTCCCTTCCCAAGTGATTTGACTGTCCAGGAAAACAACAGCACTGGTACTTATAACTAATGGCTCGCTGTCCTGATGTTGTGCAGGATAGTGCTGGACAGTTCCTAGCAGGCAGAAGCCCAGAGCTTAGGGGAATGCTGCCTGCTAGAGCCGTTTTGTCTCTTCCTGGTCTCAAGAGTTAGACTTCCAAAATCTTGTAATCTTTACGAAATTGCTCTTCTGGGTATTAGTGACTCTGCTCAGGCTATCTGGTGGTATCCTCAGCTGGACATTCCATAGGGCCTAAGAATTGAACTCATGAGTCCAATGGCTGTTTCTGTGTTGGAGTCAATTTGATATCCCAGAACAACTACTGCTGGTGGATAAAAATAGAGGTCATGGGCAATAAACCTTTCTATTCATTTGTCAAACCTGTCCTGTACCTCTCTTCCCTGGCAACAGGTAGATCTTCAGGTTTATTTAGGAGCTGGGTTTGCTCCTCATAAACTTCATGCAAGCAGCCTAGTTTCCAGCAGTGAACAGGCAGTAAACTGTCCTGCTGGATGACCTGGGCCTGGCCAGAAGCTGATCTAAGAATACATAAAAACTGTCAAGTTCTGAAAAACACGACAATTTCATTTAATGAATCCAGAACTCCTAATCTAAACCCAGAAAAGCAGTGTCATGTAAAGGTGCTGGATTTGCATTGAAGGACTGGCCCTTCACAAAGCCAGCACAATGCTGCTTCTGAGCAACACAGACCAGGCAGGACAGCAGACAAAATAAAGCTGTGTCAGTGTTATAACCCTTCTTCTGAGCCAGGAAGGGCCCAAATGATCCGGCCTCTGGCTTCTTCACACCCTCACTGGAGCCACCACGGGCATTCTTGCACTAAACCACAGCTAGAGATTCTCTCATCTGTATTGGACTAGAACCCGTTGGGCCTGAAGACACTCACTCCCCTGGACAGCAAGGAAGGAAGATTTGACTCAGTGCAGATCCTTGTGTGTAAACTTGTAATAACCTAATTAATGATCAATCAAGCCTTTGCTGTGACAAAGAGAGCAAGAGTTATGGACTCTTGGTGCCATTAATGTAAATATTTAAATATAAATATATTTATTGTTTATCATTATACAGCAATAATTATTATAAAGATATAAATATTTCCATATAAACAAGGACTTATCAGAGTTGTGGAATGCACATGGTACTTTCTCAGACATTTTTGCCCATTTGAAAATTTAACTGGTCTAAACAGACAAGGTCCTTCTCCTAAAGCGAGTGTTGCACTGATACAAGAGTGTTCATTCCCTAAAGGTAAGGAAAAAAAAAAAAAAAAGGAGGAATGAGAAATTTATATCAAATTGGGACTGGCAGATGGTCTGGAAACTGTGAGAGTCTCACCAAGCCCTCTTTGCCTTTCACCAGCAACAGCTCCCAGAGAATCAGCTCATGTGTTACATGGAGACTGGCTGACATTTCCAGTGGGTTTGGGCTTTCTCCAGAGTAACACTTTCACTTGCATTTTTCACAACTAAAAGCAAACATAGAGTCCTTGACAGCATGGGAGTCTGTAACTTCTCCTGCTGCCTTTATTACCCCCCAGGCTTTTCTTACTGCTGGGCTGCCTTTCCCACCTCATTCCAAAGGCATTTATTTATTTATTTATTTAGAGGAGATATTTAAACTTCCAGTGTCTGTTCAAATTTCTAAATGGTGATGCTCAGGGCTATTTTGTGATCCAAGGAAAATGGTGACTTGTTTGTAAGGCAGCAATGAAGCCACTTGAGTATTAAATATTCTACACCTAGCAAGCTTCACTGTGTGCATAATACATCAAAAAGTGACAAATGCAGTCAAACATAGGAATGGCCTCTCTGTAATCAATGTTTAGAAGCATTTGTGTTTAATTTGACAGACAGACACGTAATGCCAGGAAGAAGGGAAAGTGTTACAACTGCCTAATTAATTGCTTTTAAAAGTGCAGCTCCCTGTACTTAGCCTGTGTCCTCACCAGATCCACTTTAGGAAACAGAACTGCCTTAGCATTTGGGAGCAACCTATTGTTCCGTCAACAATGTTTACAACAACAATTCACACCAGGAAGTCTGGTCTGTCAGGCTGGCATGAGCAAATCAAATGGAAGTCTTTCAAATAAAAATTCAGACCTTATGAAAAAGGTAAAACAAAAGCCAAAGACCTTGAAGATTTTGTTCAAAATAATCTCCCAGGAGGTACCACGTGTTCTTCTTTGGTGCTGTGGCAGTGGCATAGGGCAGAGCATGGCCAGGGACAGACAAATGTGCTCAAGCACCTCCAAACACAGCTGATTTTCTGTTCTAGACAATTCCATGACTACCACGGTACTCACAAGACTTTCTGAATTCACCAGCACTTTGGGATCCACCACTTTACCACGGATTTAGTGCTCATGCCACACTATTGCTGCAGCACTTTACCAGTGTTAAGCACTTAATACTAGTGAAGTAGTACAACAATATGACCTTCATTTCACAGGTGTGGAAACTACAGCAAAGTGTTTAAGTGATTTAACCAAGTCCACAAAAAATCAGCCTGAGCTAAAATCTTAAACTGGAAGCAGGGGGTAAGGGGAGAAGATGCTAAGTGCACCTAAATGCCAACCCTGCAGCTCCTAGAGAATGATCCCTTTCCTGCAGGCTGTACTTTAAAAATCATTTAAAAGGCAACCTTTCAGGAAACATTCAGGCTTTGTTAGCCCTCCACGTGCGGTAACAGCTTCGGGCAAGGTGAGAATTTCAGCACTACCCAGTCATAGTCTGACACTGCAGACTTAGACAGGAGTTAAGCCCAGTTGTTGCTGGTTTCCCTCCTACAGAAAGAGGCAGTGCAGGGCCCTTGTCTGCCTGTGGTTTGTGAAGTACATAAAACCCTTTGGGAGCTGCTACCACAGAATCCATCCCCTCTCTGCTACGGGAGCTCCAGGATCGTGGCCTCCTGGTGTAGGCACCCAAGTTACCTGCCTCACGTGAGCCAGTGTAGGCAAGTTTTGCTGGTTAATTCTGATGGGGAGGTTATTAGCAAACAGTACTGCCTGTGTAACCAGGTGAGCTCAGCCTTTCAGCTCAGCCCCAGCGTGTTACACTGGCTGCACCATCACGACAGGTCAAGGAGCCTCAGCGGCTCAGTGTCAGCAGAACTGCTTTCTCTAAACAGATTCCCCTAAGGAATAAAGAAAGTGAACGCTGCCATCTGGCCTGTAAATTAGGGCATTCTAGGTGGATTAACCCCGGGTCAGTACACAACTGTGACCATTGAGAAAGAGCAACACTTCAGACCCACAGCAGAGTGGCAGCACAAGCAGCTTTGAAGTTTTGTGACTGTATTTAGTGGCTCCTGGAGCCGTAGTGGACTGGCAGCACTGCCAACTTTGTAGATTTCTCCATGTAAAGCTTTTAAAAACATGTAAATGAAGGACATACTTAATACACTAATAATGGTGTTTATTCCAGAAGATTTTAATTGAAATTGACTCCTAAAAGCCAGCTCTCTGCACATACCGCAATGGAGCAGCTGATCAACCCGCCTCTTCTATGCACTTTCATCAAGTCTTCAAACAGCTTCATCTGCTCAGAAATGATCTCTCCATATTTGCCCTGTACCAAATCAATAGATTCTGCCACTGCTCCAGTGAAATCCACAATGGCATCTGCAGCACTGCCTCCATCAAGGGCTTCATAGGATCCAGCCAACCTGGAGGCAACACAGAACATTCTCAGATACCAAGGGGCTGTTACCAGTGCTCTAATGGAATGTAGGTAATACATTTGGGGTCCCCCCAAGTCAAAACCAAAATAGAACAAGAAAACCCCAGAAGATTGCAGGTAGGCCTTTCCTGGTTGCTAAGATCCCTAAGGCTTTGGGTTTCTGAAGTTGACTGCATTGCACTCCTTTATGATTCACCCCCTCTGTGCAGATTAAAGGAGTTTTCAGGAGTTTTTTTAGGTTCTCTACTAGCAGCAAAGTTAAAACCCTAGGGAAAGTCTGATAGAACTGAAAGACAAAACGAACAGCTGGATAGAAGGGACAACACAGAGGATTACAAGGACAATGAACCAGCTCATACTTTGCATAGGCTTTCTCCAGCAATGCGCTCCAGAACTCATTTTTCACATTGGAATGGCAGTAGATCAACCTCCCATCCACTGTTGGCAGCAGATCATCAACCACCACCTCTGTCCATTCTCCGAAGCACCAGAAGCGGAAACGGAAAATCCCAGCATATTTCTCCGGGTTTTTAGGGTCCCATTCCTGTTCGCTGAAGTCTGGAATCACCTGAGAAACCATGGAAGGGAGAGCTCATTAAGTGCACTCTGTAAAGGTTTATTTTGAGGGCAGACTGCCTTGGAGCATGCACTCTGCTGGCATTCAGCTTCATGAACAGTTGACTGTAAATAAATGAAGTGGTGAAAAAAGAGGGTGAATTTGGGGTGCAAAGTCCAAATACAGTCCTACTTCAAGCAATCTTTTAAGAAAGCAAAATTCATATTGATCTGCAGAGAGAGATAAAAAGAACCCCTTGCACTCTCTAGCTTTGTTATATCTGTTCTTTGGTGCTCAATGGGACTGAGGAGTGAGGAGGTCTCATGAACTTTTAAAGGAAGAGAAGATTTGAATCTACCAAAATTCACTACTTGATAGTCCTAGAGGGAAAAACATTAGCTGATAAGCAGGGAAACAGCCAAAGTTTATTAGCTTTATTTCATGCACCATGCACATCTGTTACCTACCTGCTGCCAGAGGCGTTTCCTCAGAGCCAGGCAGGAACAGGCAGCCACAAACCAGCAGTTCCCCAGGGTGCCCTGGTGTAAGTCATGGGAGCTGATTCCATTCACAAACAGATGGGGGTCTTCACAGAGGTCCTGACAGAACAAACCAGAGATTAGTGGACACTCCACTCCAGAAATGATCACAGTGTCCTTTCCATCAAGAGAAGCATCAGGAAATGATGTTACTGACACCTGGAGCCCTTTCTTCACTGCCATGCCCTTGGCTGACATGCTGAAAACCCTCCTTCAGCAACAGCCTGAGTTACTGCAGTGACCCCAAGCACACAGCACCTAAGGAGGTGAGCAGTAGAAGAAGGACCTGCGCTCCTTACCTCATGGATTCTCACTGCCCTTTGGTAATAATAGATGATGATCCCAAAATATCGAGACTGCAATCAAAGCCTGGCTATAGAGCACAGGCATGTGAAGACCTCTCAGTCTTCCCTCTGATGTGGCTGTGACAAATCAGTACCAGATGAGCTTATTTTCAGAGTAAAGAATCACTTCAGTGCTGAGCTGGAGGCTGGTTTTCCTGGGCTGGCTTAGCCGATGGCACCTGGAGTTAACTCACGGCACGGAATCCATGGAGCTGCCGCCATTCTCTTTAGGAAAATTATATTTTTGGCATGGGGCTTTTCTCATTAAATGATGGTTGAAATTCTAAATGCCTTTTGGGGAACAAGTAACTGATCATTACAAGACACTGTTATCCTGTCAGTATTTCTTACACATGTCTCCACTTAGAGACATTTCAAAGCTTGTTGACAGACCTGAATAAAAATCTGAATTAAAAAATGGACCCCACGAGAAAAATTGACCATGCTCATCAGCATCGTGGACAGATCCATTCAGTCCCCCTGGATGGTCTGATGTGGAATGGCAACAGGACTTTCAGGCTGACACTTCAGCTGATGTAAATCAACCCAGTTGCCTGTTGCAGGGGCTGACATCAGTTGACTGCTTGGCCTTCACAGTGGTAGCACACGTTCCACATGGCCTGGGGTAGACTCAAGTTTTGTTTCCCATTCCCAGGCAACTCCGGCACTAATAATTTCTAGTTTGTTTTTCCTTTCTAAATGTTATTTTGTCAGAATAATAAACAAGCGATAAACGGAGCCGGGAGGGTTGAATTTGTCCAAACTTTTTTGTCACTAGAGGAAGCCAAAACTTTAATTGGTTTTGAAAGAAAATAGGCACTGCTGTGCACTACAATTATCTTCTCTTCCTTTTTTTTTTTTTTCTAAAAATAACCACATTAAACTGTAATTTTTCAGTTGAAGTGTGTCTCACATCTCACACAGTCCTCGGAGAAAAAACAGAGCAGCATGTGCCAACTGCCAAAACTTATGGATGAGATTAGCCTTTGCTCACTACCGGGGTCCAAAGCAAACATGGAACAGCAGAACTCAGAAACAGCACCTCCCTGTTTCCACCAGAGTCACCAAATTCTTCAGAATCCTGCTTGATAAACCTTATTAAACTGCTTAAGAGACCTGCACTCCTGGGACTAAAGAACAGCATAAGAAAATTACATCAGTTCTGTTCCTTGTGTCGTTAATTACAGCCATTATAACGGTTTCTATGATGACTGTCACCGTGTGGCTCAGATGAGACACACAATAACACTCAGGCACAAGCTAGAGCTAATTTCAGCTGTTCGCTGTCTTCTGGGCTTTTTGATTTTCACCACTTATGCAACACAGCAAATTCTAAGGAATACTTTTAGCTATCTAAGCAGCAATTCCCCCAGCACAACTGGAAATGTGCCATTTCAATATATTATTCGGCAGTCTTTGTGAGGATCTTTCAGCACTTTTGGTTGCCCCAAGCATGTAAAAAAGAAAAATTATTAATTAAAACAAAACATCCTTTTTCCAATAATGCTCCCAGCAGTGATAATTCAGGGTAGTTGAGGACCAAGCCAGTTGCTATCAGAGGAATTACAAGGAAGAGAAGCTGATGTGAGATGTGGCTCAAGCACTTCAGGAGACCTGAAGCCTTCTCTTTCTTGCTACCTAAGCACCAAAACACTTGGACTCTGGGTTCTACCAGAATTACCTCTTTTGTAAACATAATGGTTTAACCCTAATCCCTTTTCTCAGGATCAACGCGTGACATCTGTGCTGTAAAAAGGAGAAATATGTTCGCATTTCCAAAAAAAAAAAGTTTAAAGGCAGTTACTTGATCTTATTGGACGTCATTAATGTCTAACAGGCACACTATTTCTAATACAGCACCGATAATAAAAGCAGTTGTTGTATTATTTATGCCTGCAGGGAGCATTCCGCCATCCAAGATGCAGAGCTCTTCCCGGTTCTCCCCTTGTGTGTGTGCACAACAAAATAAACACCATCTGCAGAACTATAACTGGGCTGTACAGGGTCTGAAAGTGAGGTAAGAGCTTGCAGGGCCTCATGGTTCTGTTGAAAACCCCGACACTCTGATTCTCATACCAGGCTTCCTTTTGTATCTCAGAAGTCTATTCGTGTCACCTCCCCTCCTTGCTGTCCTGCCCAGGCTTGAGATGTCTGACATTCACTGCCATTCGGCCACAGATGCTGTGAGGAATACAGGGGCTCCCAGACCCCCTTTGTTATGATTTTAACTGGTTCATCTCTTTGTAAAGGAGTAAGTAAATGAACTGCTTAACGAGCAGGCTGGGAGAACACCGAGCAGCCTGGAGATGAGAACTGAGTGTGAGATTGCAGGAAATAGGAGTGGAGGAGACAGTGAACAGGTCAGTCAGTCCCAACAAGTGCCCAAATTGGCTATCTCTGACCTACTTGTGACTGAAGCTTCTCTAACCTGTATTTCACACAACCCGCAAGGAAAACCCACACATTCCTCCACCAGTCAGCAGAGAAGTGGATGGCTGAGCTGCTCCATGAGCCCTCTGTGAATGGAGAGCTCAGTTACCTTTCCTTTCAACAGCAGCTCCTCAGATAAGCTACAAACCTGTAACAAGTCTCTTCTCTCTAGTCCTAATAACTGGTTCTTCATGTTTGGTGTCACTGGTGGCATGTGGTGCCCAAATCCAGGCCCTGTGCTCCAGGCAAGGCTATGGCAGTGCTGAGCAGAGCTCGATATTCTTGCTTACTGAAGCTGGGGGAGGCATTTTTCTCTTTTTCTCTTGAGCTTCACATATTCAACTTTTGTTCAGATTGTGATCCACCCTCTGATCCTGTTCTGTGAACTTACTGCCTATTCATTCTTTCTCCCTAAGTGAGCCATGAAGTCACTTAATACCAAAGCACTGCACTTGGGTGCATTGATGAAGCGATGCTGAATTTTACCCTATTTATTCCATATTATTTTCCCAAGCTAAGTTTGAATTCTCAAGTGGCTTGCAATCCTATCCCATGCTGCCTTGCAGTATACACGCCTCCTTAGCCCCTCAGGCAAGTAATAATGAAAATACTAAGGAGTACCAGATTAAGGGGGATTCCTGTAGGACTCCATTGACACAAGGTCAGTTTGAGAGTACTCCAGGTCATTTATTTCATCAGTACAAAAGTTTGAATTAATCCAAACGTTCATACTTTGGAGAAATGTATCAGAAACTGGCAAAGTTTTAGGAAAATCAAATTATATCATATCTGCTGCTCTCTATCTGTTTTATAAGATCTGTCTCACTGTAGGCTGGAAGGAAATCAAGGTGGTACATATCAGGGTATCTGACACAATATAGTCTGATAAATTGCAGTCAGGAATTTCACTGAGATACTAGAATGTTTGGACTGCAGCACAAATATGGAAAATGAGAACTCAACTTTTTGCTACAGTGTGCCTCCCCAAAGGAAATTGCAGAACATTGTGAACCATGCAAGCTAACAAACACCCATGTCACAGGAGCTGTGAAATGGTTTGTGTGTTGCTCTGTCATGATTCCTTAAGAGGAAAAATAAATGAATAAATAAATAAATAAATAAATAAAAAGGAAAAGGAAAAGAAACAGGAAAATAAACAGAAAAAGGAAAGAGGAAAAGGGGGGGAAAAAAGAGAAAAGAGAAAAAGAAAAAGAAAAAAAAAGAAAAAGAGAAAAGAAAAAAAAAGAAAAAGAGAAAAGAAAAAAGAAAAACAAAAAAGAAAGCATGGGGTTTTTTTGAGACCAGAAACACCACAGAAAATACAGCAGATAACTGATTAACTGTAAGCATTAACTTCAGGTTTCTGTGTCTATTTCAAACCTTAAAGAAATTTAGCTAAAGGAGAAAGTTGCCCTTAGATCTGAAGATGCATCTTTTGGCATATGTCTTACTAATATCTAAGAACTAAAAATTATGCAATATCAGTTACGAATAGGAAGACCATTTAAAGAGTTAACTAATTATCTGAGTGTTTTCACAGACATTAAGTGAACCTGCACTGTAAAACATTATGAGAGATCTTTGAGATCTGAGAAAAGGGAAAGATTATAAACAGATTAGGGTCTGTCAGCTTGCTGAGCCAGAAAAAGAGAGATTCAGGGAAAGGGAGGAAGAAAAAATAGCAAATATTGCTTGCAACTAAGATTTTCAAAGGATTCAGTTACGTTTAGAGCTTATTTTCTCCTGTACCTTTTAAAGAATCCAGCTCTAATGTGAAAAATAATCCACCTCCGCTTGCACACAAGACCTATGGAGACAGGCACTCTCCATGATTCTATCAGACTAATCTACTTGAACCCAGTATACCACTCCCTTAATATTGTTTATAGCAGTTTGAATTCTGTCAGAGCTAAGAATTGTTTCCATTGTCTTCTCTTCTCCCATCCTCACATCATCCTGAGTCAGCTCCTGGAGAGAGTGAGGTCAGTGTAGGGGGAAGCAAGGGGAAAGGCAATTCTTTCTGAACGTGGATGCAAAAATTCAGCTTTGGCTGCAGCTGACTATGAACCAACCTCATCTAAAGGAAGGCGTCAAAGACAGCACTTACCTCTTGGTTGTGAAGCTGAAGAGGTAGACAAGATTGTCTATCCTATAATAAAGCCCAGCTGTGCTGGCATGGTTACAGAAACCCTCCCCAGACCAGGCTGTGTGCCAAGGCATTTGCAGTTACCCCTAAGAAGCCAAATAACTGAGCCCGACCATGCTAGATATTCCAATGCTTGCAAAAAGTCCTCTATAACCTTGTTTTGTCTGCAAAAAAAGTCTGCCCATGGAGTGAAGAAAGAGAAGTGTTAAGTTCGAGTCTTGCCCTGTGATAGAGCTGCAACCCCTCCGGGGACAGTTCTCAACCTCCACCCAAGGAAACCCGGGATCGAGTGTGACCCTTTGCTGAGATCAGGAAGGGACTTCTGTCATGCTGTGACATTGTGTAACACCATGTAACACAAAAGGCAGGTTTAGCCCTCCGGTTTCTGTCTGTACACCCCGAGCTCAGAAGTGGAACTCCTCTGCAAACTTTATGCCTATTGTCCAGCAACACCCGTTACCGAGAGAGAGAGAATGCCAAAAAGTGCTTAAAAAGAAGCTGTACACAAACATGGCAAACAGGATGCCAGTGTGCTCTAGTCTTATATAAAAGAAAACCCAGCTATTTGAGGATTGAGAAATGCTTCTTCCCCCTCCTCGCTCTCCAGTAAATCCCATTACAAAACCAAATGCATTGCAGACTTTTTTTTATAGTGCTCTTTTTTTTCTTCCCCATTTTCAGCTTGGAGCGAGTGGTGACTAATACCCAACAAAGGCTGTGGGTTTCAGCCTTGCCCTGCCTATGCCTGTGTATCTGGGGAGGATCTAAATCAATGTTTTGGAAGAAAAACTCCCAAACATTGGGCAACATGGTGTGTATCTTGGCTGCCTCCAGGCTTCACCTGACCCTTGGAGCGCTACAGCTCACTCCCATCCAGAATGCTGACAGGGGCTGGAAAGGGTTCAGATGATGTGCCGTGGGGCTGACCTTTTCCTGAACCTCATAACTAAGTGTTTACTGAAGCCCTGCCCTGAGTCCTCCGTCACCACATCCCAGGAATCACCCAAGACTCCAATGAAAGATTTTCCGTCCTCCCAGAACCCTCAAACAAGAACATCAAACCTCTTCTTCCATCTCTTGCCACACTGTTTCAGGTTGTGATGCTTTAAATCAGCGTTCTACAGAACTGAAGCACATCCATAACACTTTTAGAGAAGAGCTGCCTTGAGTTCTTTTTCTGCCTGAACTTATGTGACATCAGCCTTTGTCTCCTGTTTCCTTCCCCTCGTACCTATTCCTTTCTCTAAACTCAGTACCACAGTTTGTGTGACTTTTCCTCATGAGCAGCACCCAGAGATGCCATTTTTAGGGCAGGATTCACCTCAGGCAGCAGTTGTGTCCTCTCAGCAAAGTGTCTGAACTCCCTGGAACCAGAACATGAGTTCTTTCAAAGGGCAGTGTACAGACATCACCTTGCCACCCCATAGTGCTGTAACACTGGAGAGAGGCCCCTCTACTCATCACATAAACAAAGGTAATAGTTCAGAGTGATTCCAACCTCTGGGAAACTTCATTCTCTGCTGTTCCAAAGCTACAGCAGTTGTGACGCAATTGTTGGGGAGAAAAATTTAATCAAAGGATCATGTTAATTGGTTACAAATGTATAAATTTAAATTTCTGGGGAAAAGGAATTGTTTTCCATCAGAAAAGACATCGTTTTCGGGTCACTGACCGAAAGTTTTCTTGTAGAATGCTGCCCACCAGCAGGAAAAAAGACATTACAAATACATTCCTTTGTATTCAATAAAATCAATCATAAAGACCAAAATCATTATTAAACATTACAGTCACAGAATGGGGAGACACAGCACATGGGGAAGAGCCCCAGACACATCAGACTCACTGCACATGAGGCTCTGTGTCTGCACTAACCATTTATTTCAGAGGGCTAATTAGCTCCAAACAGGGATGTCAGCAGGCCAGAGATCTCAGCCCAACAAACAAACAAACAAAAAAACCCACACCATACCAAAGCAGGGGAAATGTCTCTGCATTAAATGCAAGTAACAGGGGGTGGCCAAGGTCAAAGACAGTCAGTTTAGAGTGACTCCCTGATATCACTTCCAGGCACACACCAACGTGCCTGAGGTCAGACATGGGCTGTAAGTCCACTCACAGTTCATCAGACTAAAAGACCACACACTATTTAGCTACATTTTTTTTACTGCTTCCTCAAAACATGTTTTTCTATCAAATTCTTGGACTAGTTTCCTAAGGCGGGAAATAAAGACAATCAGAAAAGGAGGTTGGAATAACTCAGTTTTGCACTGCACCGAAATATTCAGCACTGGACCAGTATGGAATAAGCAATTCCCAGGTCTGTGTTCCTGATTGCCCAGCTCTGTCTGGGGAGGCAGCTGATTCCTTTGCCTGACAACAAGCATCACTTTGGCTCAGTGGCCATGACCTTCTTAGGCTTGTCCAGTCTGACCTTATGCTGTGTCTCAAGGGGCTGGCAACTGATGCAGATGGAATTGTCCATCACTGTCTTTTATGAGGAAGGGAATATGCTGCTTAAAAAAACAAAAAAAAAAAAAAGGTATTAAGCAGATTTCAGCAAAGCCACCTATTATTTTTGTTATTATACTGGGCATTGTGTGGCAAAACTGAAGTCAAGTCCTCTAAAGAAACATTGTCTGGAGTGAAAATTAAGGTTAATCTGGGAGATGATGTATTTTACTTGACAGGAGATATTTCTTCCTTACCCAGTGGCAAGCAAAGGTTAAAAGCATAAGTCTAAACCATCATATTAAAGAGCATAAACCCCTTTAGCAACAGGTTCTCCCTTTCCACATCCCTTTTCCAGCAGGGTTTGGGTTCAGCCTAGTTTCCAGTATCTACTAGTTATGGCATCCATCTCAGACACTTTCTTAAGGATAAAAATCCCTCATCCTCCCCTCCCAGTTTCCTCATCTTTTTCAGACAGCACCTTGAGGTGTTCTCCAGTTTCTTTT
This sequence comes from Empidonax traillii, assembly GCF_003031625.1. Classification (NCBI taxonomy): domain Eukaryota; kingdom Metazoa; phylum Chordata; class Aves; order Passeriformes; family Tyrannidae; genus Empidonax; species Empidonax traillii. The sequence continues at coordinate 35,203 of NW_020956988.1, forward strand.
CTTAAAGTAAAATGAAATTTAATGCCTGGGATAACAGTGCAAGGAGTAGCCAGTGACACCTCCCACATACACTTCTGGAATTGTGATCCATGCCCCACCATTCTGGACTAGATGTTTTTTTTCATAACATAAAAAGAGGAACTGTAAAATTATATAAAACCCTGAGCATAAGACACAAGCTTCTTAAACAAATAGATGACTTGAACTCTATCAAATTTTGGATTTTGATTTTTTTTTTTAATAGATATTTTATTCAAGCAAGCACAACACAACTTTGCTGAACCCCGGTAAGTCAGAGTTTGTCTCTGTCCCACCATGTAAGACTCCTAAATTCTAGTTTGGACATCCTTCCTGGGAAAGTTCAGCCTTAGAACATGTAAAACAGGGTATTTGTCTTTTAGTAACACAGAGATATGTCCAATACCTCGAAGAGAACCACAGAGCTTTCATGCTATCAAACCTTTATCAGATCACTCACACAACCTCTAGAAAAGCCTTCCCATGGGGCCATTCCTTGAGCCTTCTGCTACAGCTCACTCCTGGCATTCCCTGTCCAGACTGGGTTTGAGCTGCAGCCAGGACAGTGACATCAGCATCCACTGCATCCAGTCTCAACAACCAACCACCTTCCCACTTCAGGGAATCTGCTGCTTGTCTAAGAGTTCAAATTCTAAGCTATAAAATTTTTGCATCAAAAGTGCCACAGCAGCATCCGCTTTACTGCTGAACAAAAAGCACTTCTATGACTCAGCCAAATCAGTGGGTCATAGAATCATAAACTCACAGAAACTACCAGAAAGGGTTTTATTTACGCATCTTGAAAACAAACACCAGCTTCTATTTCTAAAACATCTTTTAAAGCCTTGTCCTGATGTTAATTTAGCAATAAAGTTATCAGCACATGAGATGAGTTTCTTCAGTTTTGTTTGACGAAGCTGAAAAACCCACAATAGTCATTTCCACAGTAGGATTCTCAAGCAAAGTCACAGTTGTCATATCTGCCAAGCAATCAAGCACATGCTTAATGCCATGTAGGTTATTTTGGCTAGCACAGATTGCTGTTAGAGGACTAGAATGAGTACAGCTTTTGGATAAGCCCAATTTCTTCTAATTATGTCAAAACTTCAGGAAGATTTTATAATTTAAAAAACCATATTATGTGCTAGAAGGGAAACTTTTTAAGGGTGATTGGCAGATACCAAATGATACCCAGCATTGCCACTATATTCATGACTTCACTTTAATTCACACTTCAACCAGGCACTCTCCTTTCTAGTCCTGTATCTTCCACTGTGTTCTCACCTTTGCTTTTCTTCCCCACATTCTGTTATCAGCTCCACACCCTTCAGAAGGAACCAGTAAGGGAACTACTTCCACATCTCACAGATCTGTTTAGGAAGCTTGCTTTCTGGTATCTCCCTCTCTTGTGGGCACTCTGACATCTGATAAAGGACAAGCCTTTTCCCAGAGTATCCAGCTCCCACTCAGCTGCCTGTTGCCATGGCATGTGTAGTTTCACTGAGACATCTACCCATTTGCCCCACTGGTTGAAGCGCTGTTTGGGAAGAGGGGAACAGATGAACACAGACCTGGAGACAACCTGACTGGAACTGGGCTTCTTCCTGGGGGAAAAAAGGCCAAAAGGAGCACAGAGCCTGATAGCCAGTTGCTAATTGCTCAGTGCCCTCCATCAACACTAATCAGACTGGCAGATCACAGAGCATCCCCTCACTGTGACCAAAATGACTTGGCTGCTTAACACCAAGTCTAGGGATACCCTTTCCTCCTGCCTGTTCAGTCTGGGAGGAATCTCTGCTTGCTTTGATGGCAAATGCAAGTGACTCCAGTCGAGGAGTCACTGTCGAGGTTTTCATTATCACAATCCAGGATTTTCTTCTGCTTCAACCCAAAACAAAGACTAGAGCAGATTCAGTCAGACAGACACATTGAGAAAAGCCTTTGGCTCCCTGGGAGGAGTCAGCCTGTCAGGGTAGTCCGAATGTTTACTTGATCATGATTTTATCCCAGCGGAATGACAGTCATTTTCATCTCTGTGTTTTAATTGTTCAGACATTTAAGAGGCTTCTTGCTTGGAAAGGCACAAGAAGAAACTTTTTTTCCTTATTTATATCATGTTGTTTCCTTACACAGCCCTTTCACTGCATTTATCGAGCTTATTTTTGGTTTTCCCAATGTGGTGTAGACACACTGATTTGAATTCACTACTTCATTTCAGACAAATCCCTTTGTTAAACACTAACATCACATCTGCCTGATGCCAGCCCGAGACAATGATATTACTCAACTGTCAGGTAACAAGGAAGGCAATGTGGCAAACAGGTGACCCAGAATCACTTTATCACAAAACTCACTGCCAGCAGACCTGCATCTTCATCTGTTCAGCTAAAGCTGGTTCATATGGGGTTCCTTATCTTCAAGGAGAAAATCATATCCACACGTAAGGGAAAAAAAAAAAAAAAAGGTTCATAGAACTGTCTATATAGGAAATCATCAAGTTAGCAGGAGTTGAACAAAGGACAGTGATGGCCAACAGATGATTCTGTGCCATCACTGAGAAATTACCCTCCTGATGGACCAGTTTGGAAATCCTGGGAATCCCAACAACTTACTACAACACTGGCCAAAGTTCAGTGCATTAAATCTGGAAGGTAATATTTCCTCATAATAGAAAGCATATTTTCCTGAGGAAGAACATCAGAAAAGATGCAAATTCAAAATGTGTTAGCCTTTCTGATTAAGTTAGAAACAATGCCACAAACAGCAGTTCTAAAAGGTTCTTTTGGCTGTGAAGGATTTTTAAGAGCTTTTTTTCCAGCCAACAAAGCATACATATTTATTTAATCTTGAAATAGAATTAATCTTGAAGGAAGCATACATTTAGATCACGGGGAAACAGCGTGAAATTCAAACAAATTACTCTGCAAATCTAAGACGGAATGGCTTACAAAGCCTCAAATTCCAGGACTTTCCTCATCCCAAATACCCCTTTAAATACGAAAATAAAATGAGAAAAGCATAAAGCTCTTCAGACAGACGGCATTTTTTATGTGCTTTCCAGTCCTGGTGAAGTGTTGACAGAACAATACCTTAATTTCCTTTGCAACTGGCATGTTCGGGCTGTAATTTTTCCTTCAGAGAACTCAGACATTTAATTCTTTCAGAAGACTAAATCAATGAACTAACAATTACTGTAAGAAGACTTATGCTGGCTGAGGATGTGATCCTCAGGCTTTTTGTTTTACGGCCTCAAAATAAATTTTACCATGTCATCCTTGCCATCACCACATCGCCTCAGGGCAAACAGGAGCTGATTCTCCGAGAAACCAATTTTCATCTACTGATGGTAGAACCAACTAAATTAAACCTGACATTTTAAACTTTAAAGAAACATTCAGAGCCTTGGAATTGTACTGTTTATGTTCCAGAAATGACATCGAGGTCGTTTCATATTTTTTTTTTTTCCCTTCGGGGGAAACAAACGGCAACAACGTAAGAAAACACCCGTCCAATCCGAGAGAGGGGAATACAAACTGCAAAGACTGCCAAGAGAGAAGATAACAAAATGCTGGCATCTGGAGAGCTGTCTGCTTGGCAAGCATGCATGTCATTTACAAATGTTTGCTGTTAATTATATTCCTGGAAGACTTGGGTGAATAATGCTGTTGTGAAAACTGCCACTTTCAAAACACTGCCGCTTCATCGTACTGAAAGAAATGCGGCACTCGTGGAAGGACGAGTGTGCCTAAGGATATTAACCTTAAAAAGTGGGAACTCGTGCCTCCCAGTGCCCTGGTACCTGGGAGACAAGGGGGAGGAAGGATGCAGCTGTGCACAGGATACCCACTGAACTCCCAGCTCCTCAACGAGCTCCTGGAGCAGGGAGCCAGGGTTGCTGGCAAGGTGCCACCGGGCTTTTTCCTTCCTGTCATGACACAGCCAACACAGAAGGGCACAACTAAGAACAAAGAATTTTCCGAAATGGCATCAGAAATGGGATTGAGCCATCAGTTTGATGTCATATGGGGCCCACACAGACTGCACTGGAGAGGTTGGACGTGGGTATTTGCTGACGGATGAAGGTTTTATAGCTCCTTGCTCATCTCTTCTTCTGGGCAAGATTTTCCAGGCAAAATAAAAATAAAATTATCGCATTAATAAAACAAGGCTGAGCAAACAGCTCCATTCTGAGAACATTTTGGCAATTTCAGAAGAAATATGTCACAACATTAAGAGCAAAATATTTTGGGAGGAATGTTTAATCCAGTCAGAAACCAAGATGGAAATGTACCAAGCAATGTTTTCATGATGCCTCCCGTACTCAGCACACTGGGGGAAAGACAAGGAGATAAACCAAGCACAGTGAAAATCCCAAGGCTTTGAAAGGGGCCAGGGCCCAAAACCCACGATATTAATATTGAGGTGCCCCAGCCTATATGACTAAGAGTAATAAGAGTGAATCAAACTATTATTAAACTATATAAACTATATTAAACTATTAAATTCCTATTGTTTACAAAAAGATGCTTCTTAAAACTACATCCTTAGGAGAACAAAACAGTAACTGTTTCAGTCTCAATAGAACTTCTTAAACTAAACATCCATCTTATAAAAAGCGAGGATGTCACCTCCCAAGTTCTGGAGCACTGTGTTCTCCTACACTTCTATTTTTCAAATTGCTTAATACCCAGAAGCACAATCAAGGTCTCTTCAGGGTTAAGCTTGTTGCCAGAGGCTGAAGTCACCAGCCCGCTGCAGAAAGGTGTGGAGAGACACAAAATCCTGGAACAAAGCAGAATTCCTGATCCCATTTCTGATGGATCTTCTCAAACACAGAAATGGAGCTCATCTGAATGAAAAGCCACGAAATTCTTGGGGTTTCTTATTCAGAGCATGTCTGAGCCACAGCACACTGGACTCACCTCAGCCTTGATTTGAACTGCAGGCTCTGGTCTAGGAAAATGGGACATGGACAAGGGTCACACAGCTGTAGGTAACCCTCCAAGACTTGAATCCCAGGCACTGCCAGCAATAACTGCCGGGATGGATTAAAGGAGTTAAGAGATCCCTACTTGTTTGTTTGGTTATGTGAGAGGAGCCCTCAGGGCACCACACACAGCTCTGCTCACTTCCTGCCTCCAGGAACAAAACAACTGGGGAAAAAAAGTGCTTAAAAACACATCTGCAACAGCCCTTTGGTGACTGCTCTGTCCGGTAACTTCACCATGCCTCTTGGATCCATCTTCCAGAAAAGCAGATGGCTGCACTGTCCATCCAGAATGTTACCATTTTCCTATCACTACTCTTAGCACAGAAAAAACAAGTTAAATTCCCCTTATAAAGGTAACATGCCTCAAATTCTATAGCACCACCCCTGGGACTCTGTCTGCCTTCAAAATGCCACAGGTTTGCTCTGGGGTGGCAATACAATCCCAAGTACTGCTTCACCCTTCTTCCCACTGCACCATTCTGCTTCCCAAGTCCCTGTCTGGTATCATGGATTTACATCCCTGTAAATAAATCCATCTAAATGCATCCATGCTTGCCCATCATATAGTCTTCATATTTGTGTTAGAAATTGAGTTGGTCTTGTTCACAGACAGAAATAATTGCAAATGGATCAAGATTTCAGTTTGCTGGGGGTTGACATTGGTGAAATTTATGACTGGATGTGAAGTTTGTATTGCTTCACCTTTACAACCCTCTTCAACAAAATGCCATCAGATTCAAAATATTTGCTGTTAACAGGATTCTTGCAGGGTCCAGTGCACAACAAATTTCCAGAGACAAGCTTGTTAATTATTACTTTGAGGTTTTGGTGACAAAGGTTACTTTGGAATAATAACAGGCCAAACCTGCAGACAAAGTCAACACACATTTTCCAGTTTATCTGACAATATCAGAACACCTGCTGGAAGCTGAGGCAGGGCTGGCAGCAGAGCATGTCACAGCCACTGTGAAAGCATCAGAGTCGTGTTGGACATGAACTAACACAATGGCCACAGTCTGGGCACTCTGACCCGCGATGGTCTCCCACCCTCTTACACTGTGATCAACATAATGTGACCTCAGGAGATTATTATGTATTTTTACTATATTCAATACGGGATATCTTGTGGCAGCTGTCTTTTCTACTCTGGCAATAAAGGCCCTTCCTTTTGTGCTACAGGTTTTGGCTCCATGAAAGATCAGGTAACAAGAACAGATGAATAATAATGTCAACCTTAAACACAGGAGACTCCACTGGAGTTTCCCTCTTTCCTCAGGAGGCTGCTTTCAGATGTTGTGAGCTACCAACCATGTTTTACATGGCTAATAGAGCAAAAAATGCTCCTGTTTGTTTCTTCCTTTTTTAGCCAGTTGTAAAATAACCCCAAAACTCCCAGTTGTGAAACACACAAACACAGTCCCCAAAAAACTCCACCTTGACCTTTTCTCGGCCAAGAAAGCCGATGGACTGTGTGAAACAGCTGCACTGACCTCACTACCTTCACCTGCCAGGGTGTCACGCTGGTTCTGCTCTGTCCTTCTGCTCTTTGGCTCCCAGCTCCCTCTGCCCGGTTTCTGAGGCAGCACATCACAGCACATCCCAGACAGAGCATCAACGGGATCTCCATGACAGCCATTAACACCCACTCTGAGCACTCCTCTGCCTCAAAAGGATGTCACTCATTCGGTCTTTTACCTCTTTCCTCCTCAGCGAAGAACCTCTTTCCCTCAAAGCAAATCAGCAAAAGAAGAGCTAGAAACACTCACATGCTCTGGTACCCTCACCACTTCAGACTTGTTTATTGTGCAAGGCAATTATGCTGATAGAGTCCTAAAAGCAGGTCCTGAAAGGCAAGAAAAGCCCGGCGTGCCTCTCCTCAGAACGTCCAGATCATCAGTTACAATACCACAAATAGCAGCAGTTTGGATCGTTTGTCTGGACAGTTCGGTTCTGTTATTTCTGCAAATAATACAAGAAGGAAGATGGTAGAACAGCAACAGAGAGGGGCCAGGGAGGGGAGGAACACGTCGAAGTGTGTTTTCTTGCAAAGGGAAAAGACATTTCCTTTTCAGAACAAGTTCAGTTAAAAAAATAATTAAAAAAAAAAAAATCCCACACAAACAAACAAACCCAAACAAACAAAACCCCAAACAAACATAAAGAAAACCAATCTCAGAACCTTAGGAGAAAATAATAATGGGAGAAGGCAAGAGACAAAAACAAAGCCCACGATGTTTTCAGTGAATTGTTTGGCCAGACACCATCAGAACATGCTGTTCTAAGTACCTTACAAAACCAACAAGGGAAGGCCCTTTACAGCTGGAAAATGTTTCCTTGCCTCCAAGAAAAAATTCAAGAAAAGTTTCATTTTTATTAGTGTAGCTGGGGGAAAGTTGCTACTCAGTATTTCACACACCCCCCCCCCCCCAAAAAAAAAAAAAAAAAGCCACCCTTCTTCCCCTCCATTTTTCAAAAATATGTTTGCTCCTCAAAAAGACCAATTACTTGGAGAAGCCAAGACTATTATTAATTTAAAAATTATTACCGGATCATATTAGGGTAGCAGTAATAATGACAGATTTCATCTATCATGATCCTCTCTATGAGAACTTACATTCATGGTTGGCAGAATGAGAACTACGGTTCCGATGGATTCCAGTTATTTTTTTCTTCTCTGTAGATCAGTATGTACCACATGTATTTGAATTATTAACACTCTTATTTAGGTTATATTTAGATTTCAATATCCCCTTCAAAATATTGGCAGATGGTTTATGTTTATGCGTTTTTCCAGGAGCAGAAAAAACATCTAAAGCAGCACTTTCCATTATGCTTTTAGCACCCGACACTTACCTGGTCATTCACATCACCAAGTCCCTCAAACAAAGGGCTTTACTGCCCAGACTGGCCATCAGCACTCAGTTGGCTTAAAAATCAGTTCTGAGTTGCAACTAGAGACAAGCTCAGGACCTTACAACTGGTAGTGAATAAAACCAGTTATCTGAACCATTTCAAGCAATGATTGATTAAGTGTTCTTGCCTTTGGCTGAGTGTTGCTGGACTTGAAAAGCCTGGGAAATGCTGGTCTGAAGACACTTACACTTAGGACACACCAGGGTGCTGCTAAGTCCTTCATAACATTTTGAATTTCAATTAATGTATCTCATGCACCAAATCATAGCTGGCCAGCTCTGTCTCATCACTCCAGTGCAAAACCAAGTGGCAAACCACTCCTCTCAAACGTGACATTAAATTTCCAACTGCTGGTGGAAATGGTCCAAATTAACTGATTCCACCAAATAAGGCAACAAAAAAAAGCAGATTGCTAATCCATCTGATCCAGAATTACAGCCATACAGTAAGGCCAAGACTTGTTTTGACTTGGATTTGAAAGACTTTGCCCTCCACTTCATGCCACCTCCTACCAGCAGCCCAATTCCCCAGGGCCATTGTAAAACCTAAACTTCCAGTCTGGGGATCATCAGGATACAAGAACAGTGGCAGCTGGGATGTACAGATTACCCCATGGATCTAGTCTCACTAAACAAATAAAGCTCTTGAGGCAGATTTTTAGTCTCTCAAAAAAAAACCCTAAACAAAGTTCAGAAGCCAAGAGCCAGCACTGATTTTACCTTTAAAGAAATGCACAGCATGATGGAGACTTGCCTACACCAGGATCTCAAACGGGTGGCAGCTCAACTGTAATATCACTTGTGTGCACCCATCACCCCTCCCCTTCCTTCCTAGCTCAAAATTAATTCCATCAACATGAAAACAATTCGACTTAATTGCAACTGCATCATCTTCTGCAGGATCCCGCTGCCAATCCTGCCATCTGAATGTGCAGTTGCCAAGGCAACGGGTGTGAAGAGCATGTTTTTGTGCTGCCACATGCGTGCGAGCTGTGCCAACACCCCAGCTCCCGCAGCTGGGGTGGATTTAACACCTTCCTCCCCAGGAGCAGCCTGTCCTTGGTTCCACTTGCAGGGTTATGGCAGCCAGCCCTTGGCAAGCAGCTACTCCTCCTCTGCAGATCGACACCTGCACGGGAGGGACAGATGGCTGCAGCTCAGCTCAGCGGGATCAAGCAACGAGGATGCTGGAACAACTCAGCTCAAACATGAAGCAGTGCCAGACTCCATTCGTAGGAGGTTCAGGGCACACAGTTCATGGTGTACATAATTAACGAGGAAAGAAAAAATCCTTTGCCATCATTTAGGAATTTTGTTCTGACAGTTTACCATCTACCTGTTGTTCCCCGCTCATCTACTTACAGCGCACAAACAGAAGTTTACATCACATCTGGAGGATTACACGGTCTCTGCCTCGACAGCTTAAAGCTGGAAAAGAGGATTATTGTGTACAGAAACCTTGCCTTCACTCTCTCTGATTACCTTCCAGGGCACACTCCTTCCCAGAGTTCAGCTCTTAATACCTTTCCTAATTCTTTAAGGTGAAGGGTTTAAACTTAGGTCAGAGCCTACTTTGCCTATGACCTTTCATACCACTTCTGAGTCTGCAAGGCTTAAGGTCTTCTATAAAAATTAAGGTGCCCTGCAACTGTATACACACAGATACGTTTAGCAAAGAAACAGCTGACTTAAAACTTTTCCACAGATAATGAGCTGTAGCTGAAGATCACAAGCTAAATATGCTTTTAATGGCACATAAAACTATTTGTAACAATGACAAACAGCCTCTCTGCCGCTGCACTCGTGTGTAATCACAGCTAATTACAGCTTACAAAAGTGCCTGTTAAAATGATCACCAGTGTAATCTAGGAAGTCCTACAATCCTCAAGTAGCCCTATAGAAAGCAGTCAGGGAGTGCATGTCTGAAAGTCACCACTGAAGGTCACGGTTACTTGGCCTGTGTGTGGAGGGCAACATCCATGGTGTTAAGGTCTAGGATGTGACAGACACATAAGCAAAAGAAGCCAGTTAGGATTTATTTCATCTTAGTGCAAAGCCCTTTCACAGCCCTTTTCTCCTACAAAAGATCCCAGAGAAGCACAATGAACAAGCAAGCTGCAGGATGCTGGTGCCTGGATCACACAACCTGCGACCTGAAACTGCCTTCGCATTCCCGTCAATGCCTGAGGAACATAAAAGGATGTGTGAGCTCCCTCAAAGCTCAGCAGAGGCTCATCACCACTCTTTGAAACACGTTTCCTCACCTGTCAGATTCAGGCATGTTCCACATACACCAGCATTTCCAGTGCAAACACAAATGTCACAGCACACAGAGCTTTGCAACTTGTGCTCATCTACAATTGAAAAAGAGTCAATAACAACCAACACCAGAGAAATGTGAGCAATTCTGGGCATAGACAAGGGAACAGAAGCCAAAACTTCAGTTGTTTCAGCACATGACAGGAACTTTTGCAGAACAAGTAATATTTTCAAGAAGAACAATAATTAGATTCTACAAAGCTTGGGGAGCGAGGAGGAGAGGTGGGGAGGGACCCTTATATTGATTAAGCAAGAGCATTTGCTGTCACCTCATATTTTTGACTGGAAAGAAGTGGCTGAAGGGATTAAAAAAACATGTTCAGATCTGAAAAAGAGATCATTAAATCGAGAGCCACACTTCAGAAGGGAGCTGGGGGCATGGAGAGGGGATCTGGCAAGCCAGGTAAGTGTCACTATACACAGGGGCTGTTACACTTTGTCACACAGAAGGCAGCAATGTCACTAGACTGCACTGCTGGGAGTCCACATCACTCTGCCATGCCAGCTCATGGCATTCCCCTTTAATGTCCACTCTCCTGCAGCTCTGGGTTCTCCCCAGGCCCCATCCTGGCAGATATCCCAGGGTGTGATGAGCTGTCATTCTGCTCCATGCCCCAAAACTGTTCTTGCAGTGCATGGTCGTACAACTGCTCAACCCCTGATGTGGTGCCAGGACACCTCCCTGCCCTGCAGGCACCACTGGACTCTGACACGAGTCCCAGACATAAGCAGATGTCTCTGGTCTTGCTCACAGTCAAACCAGAAAACAGGGTTAGACTGCAGCAATGCAGCTACAGAACAGACAGAGGAATGAAATGATGAAGAGCATTATCTCTGAGGGGCATTTAACACAGGTGTTCTTGCACCTGACAGCCAAGCTTTTCATGATGCTCATTCCACAAAATTTATGAGGACTGGGATACTGTTAAATATTCTGGAGGGCTTCGTGACCACAAATCCTGTGGAATAAAGAACATTAATGCAAAATCTGGAAAGGTAACCCAGATTAAGTGCCCAGGCAGACAGACATGCCCCAAGCCCCCTCCACCTTCCAAAGGAAGGTAAAATCTTCTTAGACAGCTAGAGAGGCAGAGGAAGTTTCAAATCAGCATTTGTAAATATGAGGATGTTTCGGCTTCTGAGAGAATGTATTGTTTTCCACCAGTTAGAAGCAAAGAAGAGCTGGTGCTGCCTCCCATAAAGGTGCAGAGGTCAGAACTCCTGTGTTCTCTGGCACCCCAGTCCCTCGCGGTGCCGTGGATACATCACCAACCTGCTCATCCCACACTTCCCAGTTTGGGAAGTGGGGGAGACGCTTGCTCTGTTTATTCCTACATGCTGTATCATTGCAGCACACAGTATCTTATTTCCTGGACTTCTCACTTGCATGGTGATAATCACACCTGAAAGCACTGCAAAAAAATTGGTGAGAAAGTGGAGAATGGGACCAATGGCACACAGTGTTTCTAGGAACACGGGGCAGGTTCTCCACCTCCAGCCACGGATCTGACCTTTGGCACCAGTGAGTTAATCAAAGGCAGCAGTGTCCCTTCTGTGGCCTGGACACAAGAGGGGTTTCTTGGGAAGCAGTTCAGCAGTCCTGTCACACGGTGTCTTTCTGTGCTGTCTTACTGAACACAAACCAGCTCTGTCTTTCAGGAAAATAAGGGTGCAATCACAGCCCTTTCATAAAGAGAAGATGCAGATGAAAGCAAAACCGGGGCTTATAAAACAGAGGGTCAAGTAAGAGAACCAGGAAAGCACATAAGACTCATTCTGTAGGATCAGACTGTTATTGTCCTTTATGAGTAACTAAAGAACACTGTTTATCTCTGAAGCAAGCTTATCCACTCTTTCCCCACATGCCTGCCAGCCCTGGTTGAGGATCACTGCTGTTTGTTTAACACTGACCAAGATGTCCTTGGGATTTCATACCTTTCGCGAGGTCAGTGAAAAAAAATGAGGCAAACCCGGGGTTTAGTGAAAAATAGGACAGACAAAATATCCACTCAGCAGAGTGACTGTCATTCCCGAGTATTTTCACCCCATGCTGAGCAGGACCACCACACAGAGGCAGTGTTTGCCTCAGAAAGGGGTTAGGCAGGACAGGTGGCTGAGGACATCCCAGGGCCAGCTGAGATAGCAGGGGGGCAAGAGGCTTCTCCTGCCTCTTCGCAGGACACAGCTGCCCCTCAGCCCCACTTCAGTCCAGCAGAGGGAGAGAAACTCCAGGGAAATCACAGGAAAAGAGCAGGATTTGTTTTGACACTAATATCAATGGGCAGGAAAATTGTCCACTAATGGGTGGGGATATCTTCCTTATTTTTTTTTTCCTCTCACAAACAAGAAGGTTTTTCCCCATAGAAAATTTCAGGGGGGTTGTGCCTTGTGTTACTGCTTTTGATCTAAGTGATATGGGGCTGATTCCAAAAAGGAGAGTCCCTCAGCTCTGCATGAGGTTCTAAAAGCCTGCAAAATCAGCTATTTTCAAATCCTTGCTCACAGCCTGAGTCCTTCTGGACAGTTCTGATCAGCCCCTTCGTGATGCCCCCCACAACAGGCAGAGACTGCTGTCCCTCTGCACTGGTGTGGAGGAAGCAGAAGAGTGGGAATATGCTGACCTGGAATGGCACAGAAGCAGTGGTAGCACTTCCCTGTTAAGATGCCAGTAGAAGTGGCAAATAGACACAAGTATTTTTGTTTGCTTACAGACAATAGCTGTTCATCTGGAATACAAAACCCCTGGTGTATAACTGAGGTTTTACACAAGTCAAAGGCAAAATGCACAGTAACTTCAGCATAGCCATGCAGAGATCAGAGATGATATCAATCAATAAAGGAAAACTCTCCACTCTCTCTGGGTAAAATCTGCTGCTAAGGTTTCACCAGAGCCAAACTGAAACACAGCCAAGGAAGAGGGTGTCAAGTCCACAAAAGAACAAAGGTTTGCTCAGATTCCTCTTGGTGGAGGTGTCTCTACTGGAGGAGACACAAGGAGTGAAAAAACATTCATCAGTTACCTTTGGGCGCTTCCATTCAACTTTCCTTGGTGGTGCTGACTGATAGAAGAGGGATCCATCTGAGGCTGGAAACTCAGGATCTTCGAAGAGCCGTCTCTGCTGGATACACTGCTCTTTCAGCTCGTGGTACTTCTGATCTCTGAAGAGTTGCACTGATGAAGGCATAGCTCCCTGTCTAGATAAGATGAATATTGGCTTGTGCAAATTACAAAGGCTCTGGAAAGCCCCTGGATGATACCACTCATTAACACATATAACTTGTTCTAAATGAGATTACCGATTTATTTCAAACAAAATAACCCAGATTATAAATTAGATTATGTTAAAGTAGTGGACTAGAAAACTATAAACCCCAAAAGATCCTATAAATAAGGAACATATTTTTGTCTGAACAGAATTCTTGTCAGGAAACAGCCCAGACCAGGCACAAACCCAGCATTTTTCTTTGTCTAATTGATTTGTAAGGTAACAGGGTGGGGCTTGGCTCTCAGTCTGCACCATGTGTGAAGGGCTGGACTATCCTTCTGTCCTATATTCTTCTGCTGGCCACTAAAGCTCTAACTATCTGTTCCAACTCTTACGCCTAAAAAAAACCAAAACCAGATTTCCATGGTTCCCCATCTCAATTTAAGTGACAATATTTTGGCTGGTGCGCCTGTCTTTGAACTTTATGTTACATTTCAGGGAACTGAATTCCCAGAAGTAGCAAATATTTGCAAATAATTGGTGAGAGTTTAAAATATTTTAAAAGCACAGCAACACTAAAACAAGAAAATGAAAAAAATATGCTCTCAGGACTTAATTCCCTGAGTTCTGATTATCTAAACTAGCAAGTTTATATTTACAGCCACAGAGCTCAAATAAATTGCTTTAAAACATTTTACAATTGAGAAATAAACTAGAGAAACCATTCAGGATAGTTTGAAGTTAGGAAGACATGAGGGATATTATCTCTCCTTCAAAGAAGGGAGTGGGGAGAGCATCTGAACTTACTGTGTTTGGAAGCTCCTGTGTGTCAGTTCCTCTTCTCTTCCTTCTGGGCACAGGTCAGAGATTTACCTCCCCTGCCTTGAGTTGCCTACAGCAACAAAGACAAATGCAAGTTGTCCTATGTCAGACCATAAGAACTAACCACCACAGCTGCTCTGGAGCATGGCAGCACATCATCCTGGCAGCCCACTCTGTGTTCAGCTGCAGCGTGCTCAGCTGGTGCTGCTTAAGCCACTTGCAGCATGAATTGGATGAGATTCCACACGTTTGCAGAAAATTAAACCAGGGCTTTGCAGGTGTGAAAGTGAGGACAACAGGAGGAATACAGAAGAGTGATGAACAACACTTGGAAATATCAATTTTATCATGTCTTTGTTCTTCTGAGTGAAGGTTACTGTGGCCTGAGTAGTCTAGGGATGGTTTCAACACCCTCTTTTCCTCTCTTTTTCTCCCCCTCCACTCACACGTCCCCTCTCCCCTCCCAGTAAATCAAAGGGTAGTTCAGTGATGAGAAATGTTGCTCTAATACCTTCACTAATGGGAATGAGGAGAGTATTCAGGAGTGCTCTTCTACCTCTCTGCCATTCTTGTACCCATCTGCCCACAAGTGTAAGCACTGCCAGATTTCTGCCAGCAGAATCTTACACAGCAAAGGGACAGAAAAAAATAAAACACTTTATTCTTGATATTCAACCAGCCAAATCTTCAAATGCCAGATCATCCTCCGTCCTTTGCCTTATAGCTGGCAAAACTCCAGCTATAAATTTTGCATATGTCAGGACTGTCATGACTTTGAGTCAAATCTTGATGCTGCTGGAATCAATGGAAAAAAATCCTATTCCTTCAGCCAGGCCATGGCTCTCCCTTCCAGAAGTGGACCATGAAGTCCCTTAGTGACTGTGTAATCCAGCTTCAACAAAACAAAACTACACTTAAAACTACACTGATGTTATGGCATTTTTAGAAAATTCCCTTTTTCTTAAGGGCTATTCCACAAGAACATGGAGTGACAGGACAAGGGGGAATGGCTTCAAACTGAAAGACAGTAGGTTTAGATAAGATATTAGGAAGAAATTATTCCATGTAAGGGTGATAAGGTTCTGGCACAGATTATCCAGAGGAGCTATGACTGCCCAATCCCTGGAAGTGTTCAAGGCCAGGCTGGGTGGGGCTTTGAGTGGAAAGTGTCCCTGCCTATGGAAGGGATTGAAAGTGGATGGTCTTTAAGATCCCTACAAACCCAGGCCATTCCATGATTCTATTATTTACTTTTTAAATATCTCCCCCGCAAAAAAAAAAGTCACATGGCATCTCACTTGGCAGGTGGCCTCCCAAGACAAGGCAAATAGATTTACTTCCCCTCACAAACCAGTTTTTCAAATTCAAGTACAGAACAACTTGCTAATTATACAGAGATAGCTCAGGATCCACAAAATATAGTTTGACTGTTTGGGTGGGATAGAAATTATTTCATGATAACTGGCATTCTTGCTTATTAAAAATTCCCCACAAGCTAACTAACAGTCTAAAATGAGCCTATTTGTTTTTAAAATAGCCCCTTAGTGACAAGGTTTCCAGCTGTCACTGCCTAATTCACTGAGGTAGGTCTTTAATGACCTCATTCCCCTGCCCTTTCTCTCTCGCTATCTGCCGGACTGGAACGTGAGTGCTTCCAGGATTAACACCCCGTTACACAACAGCCAGAGTCCTGGCACTGCACAGAACGTGGTGATGGAGCACAGCCCATGAAATCAGGCTGCTGTCTGCTCCCCCTGGCCTGCACTGGGCAGTACTCACCGAGGGGAACCCTCACAAGGAGGAGGCTTCTCCTGCCCCTCTCCAGGCTCCCTGTGCCATCCAGAGCACACAGAGGAGTGTTTGTCTCAGGAACTCAGGCTCCTGGGGCTGCCCAGCCTGGCTGCTTCCCATCCACCCACGAGACACTGAGCTCTGGAGCTGAACTGAAGTCCCATCACCGTTTGGAAAACCAGCAGGAACTTATTTTCATAGGAACCCCAAACTGCCCTTTTTAAGCCCAACAAGAGCATCTCTTTCTTCTTGCAAAGTCCACAGTCAAGAGTGTCGGTGCAGTTTCTATGCAACAGCCTGGTGGTTTGAGCACTGAGCAGGTAGGACCACAGCTGAGCCCTCCTCTCCTGGGGTGTTCACCTACCAACACGTGGCCTGAGGCAGACAGAAGCACAGGATTCCATTCCAAGACTTATTTTTGAAGCAGCTCCCAGTTTTTGACCCTCAGTTGATCACTGAAGCTCCCAGAATAAGATCCACGCTCCCTCCTCTTTCCTCCAAGTCACGGTGCACAGCAGCACAGCTTCCCCTGCTCCACACCCAGCAGCTTTACCCTGGTTCAGCTGGCACTCCTAAAGCACAGCACTGAGGAAACACCGTGCAGGGCTTGGCAGCCACTCTGTCCAGGGCTCCCTGCACTGCCATGTGACACAGAAGGAGCTGAGCACGGTGCAGTGAGGGCTAAGAAACACAGACCTAAAAATACCATACCCCAGCTCAGAGACACTCTGACTACTTGGCAGAGAGAAAGGGACCACTGCAAGACAGGGACAGAAGAGAGAGGAAGAGGGAAAAAACAACCCTGAAGAGTTCTACAGATCAGCCATTCCTATATTTTTTGTTTATTCCCTCACTATACACAATTACAGTTTTGCTTTTAATCTTTTCCAGCCTCTGAGCTGAGCTGAGCTCCCCAGCACTTCTTGTCTCCAGGCAAAACAGCAACTCCACAGCTGCCCCCAAGGTTCCTTCAGCACTTGTGATATCAGCAGAAGTACAGGAGATCCCACATCTCTCAGCTTTCAACCTCTGAGCCTTAAAGTCTTTCTCTGACCCTCTGTTTTTCCAGAGTGAGTTTCCTATTTTGATTGGGAAAAGGTTTTCAGTGGAAAAGTGAAGTGGAGTCAGTGCAGAGTTCCCTCCTGAGCCTGATCATGGAATAATTTCATTTTTACTTACAGTTTATACTCAGAGATGCTTCCCCCATCAGCCAGAGCACGACTAAATCACATTCAACACAGCAGCAAATACCAGCTCCTGGCCTTATGAGCAGCCATAAATTAAAGAGACATTCACTTGAAATCCAGGTTCCTCACCAGAGCATTAAGATGAGATTCAAGTGTCACTTCAGTTATTTAACAGCTTTTCTTCGTGCTCACATTTTCCTTTCTTAACTTTCCTCTTTCCCAGCTGCTACACAGAAGATCCACAACAAACAACGCTGACTTACTGTCCAGACAGGCGTGTGAGGGATAACTACACCCTCCCTTCCACTGGATTCACGCAATAAGCACACAGAACTGAACAAAAGTCGTGTCCTCTCAGCCCGTGTTTTTAACTCTGTAACTCGAGTGACACGCAGGGTAACAGCTCAGGGAGGGCAGTTATTGCAGCTGTAAAGCCGAGCACAACCCCCACAGCGAGCCTGTGCGTGTGCCAAGCATCCCTCCCACTGCCATTCCAGCCAGGGGGGTTCAGGAACAGCGGGACCAGTTCTGCCTTAACCAAACCCAGCACTTTCAGTCCCGGAGGCGAACGCTGCCAAGCAGCTGCAGAGAACCCTCGGTGCCAGATGAAACTCCTCTGCAAGGAGGAGGCTTGGTGTGTTGTAACACTTAGCATTTTATCACACGCCCCACTTTTCTGTTCCAGCTGCAAAACTCAAAGGAATTTCCATGCAAAGCACCAGGACTACAAGGACAAAGTGCATTTCCAGCCAGCATTTAAGGTCACAGTTGGACACGGCTTTGAACACGGAAGTGCTTTTCCAGAGGTGGATCCTGAAATCAAGCTGCACAAGTTGAGGCACACCCCAGCCTCGGGACCACATTTCTGCTGGTTCAGGAGCCCCCATGTGGGAAGACCATGGAGGGATGCCAGAAAGGATATACAGAGCATATGCCATGCTCTGGGATGGCATCCCAGGCTGAGAGAGCTGGGGCAGTTAAGGCAGGAGAAGAGGCTGGGGAGACCTCATTGCAGCCTTTTAGTACCTAAAGGGAGCTTATAAAAAAGAGGGAGAGAGACTTTGTACACAGGCAGAGAGTGGGGACAAGCAGGAATGGTTTTAAGTTGAATTACAGGAGATTTAGATTGGATATTAGAAACAAATTCTTCCCTGTGAGAGTGGGGAGGCCCTGGAACAGGTTGCCCAGAGAAGCTGTGGTTTCCCCATCCCTGGAAGTGTCCAGGGCCAGTTTGGACAGGGCTTGGAGCAACCTGGGCTAGTGGAAGGGTCCCTGCCCATGGCAGGGGGTTGAAACCAGAGAACCTTTAAGATCCCTTCCAACCCAAACCATTCCCTGATTCTGTGTTTTCACCCAGTTTTAAGATTATTACCCATTTGCAGGTACCAAGCTTGCTTTTGTTTCATGCAAGCAGTCTCCTTACCAGTAATAACAACCACCAACACGTGGTTTTCAAGTTTCTCTTTTGTACCTGCAGTTGTGGGCCCACCTTGACAAGACACAAAAACCTTTCAGCTCTGAACTCTGCTCCTCCAAAACTGACTTCTCCCCAAACCTCAAAGCCACTGTTTGGACTATGAGAGCAAAACAAGGACTCAAGTATTTCACTGTTTGCAAACATAGTTTAGTATTTTCCCAAACATCTCCTTCTCCAAACACATAGTTTACTTCAGAGCAATCAAGTCAGTAAGTGCCTCCAAAATGCAGCCCCGCAGCCTAAAGCTTTAAATTACTCTGAACTGGTTTTCTATAAAACCAGAAAACTGTAAAACTGCCAATTAAAGGCACTTCCAGAGCTCCATCTGGAAAAGGTTATTGCCCTCTCTTCCTGTGCAGAGTGATCACAGGTCCTTACAAAGCAGTGACTTTGCAAATCTGTATTAAGAGTGTGGGGCAACTTGGAGCAGCTGGAAAGCTTTCACTTCACATACTCTATGGTTTCATGATCTTGGCTGTTCCACTGCTACTGCTGCATCTCTTCTGGAGAAATTTACTCATTCAGATTCTTTAAACAACACACTAACTTCTCTGGGAAGCTTTATGTTGGACTGAGTGTCCTCTCTTCCTCTGCACAAGAGCCAATATAAAATGATACAGTCAGTATTAAATCCATGCTGTGTGTATGTGCAATTACATTAGTCAGAACATACTCAATCTGGATCAAATTTGCTGCACAAGATAGTTTAATAGCACCCTGTCCATTATTAATGACTGTGGTCCCAGGGCTTCCCAGTTTTTTTGGATGGCAATGTTACCCCTGATTGTGTGAAACACCAAGTTTTTATTGTGTGCTCTGGGGATACTATGACTGTTCAGCATTAGCCCTTCTTCCATCCTTTTATTTTGATTTTTCAACAAAATAAGGTTAATTTTACTGTTTTATGGCCTCTGTAACTTAGTACTTTAGTAGGCATGTAGAGATTTCTCCTTTAGCTCAGCTCTAGAATTGGCTGCAGGAAAAAGACACAAGCATTTGCCTTTTTATAGAAACAGGAAGGTGCCAACATTGTTCTGCTGTGCAGTTTTGCTACACTTAAAATTGAGAGAGGCAAACACATATTTCTGTCTGAGAGTATCTGCCCATGTCCTATCACTTATGTGAGGAATGTGGGGGAGAGTGACTGGACGTGAGAAACAGGACTGGCTGTTTGCTTTCAGAGATGGCATCAAGGCCTGGCAGAATCATCTGGCTATAAACCAAAGCTTTCTACAATACAGCTAATTAAAACACTTGTATTGCAACACCATGGGGCTTAACCAGGCATTTGTTTCAGGTCTCACTGGGATTCAGGGAATTTCTCCAGCACCTGGGCTGTGAGGCAGAGTGCAGATTACACTCTAAAACCCATGCAAGACACTGCAGAGGGTGGGTGCTGGTTCAGGACCAAGCCTTCCATTCCCTAAGTTTAGAAGTGAAGCAAGAGCTCTACCAGGAACCTGCCATTGATTTTCACAGTTTGTTCTCTCTCCCAACCTCTCTATCTCACCAATTCCTGGTGAGATAAAATGTAAACCCATTCTGACCCTTCAGGATGGGAGTACAGGAGTTGTGGCTGATTCTCTGCAGCCCTTTGGGGTGTGAGGTGCAGCCCCTCATCCCACAGCTTTTCCAGCCTTCAGGGGCAGGAGCTGAGGGTGCTGGGCACGACAGGTGGGGCAAACAGCAGCTGAGAAAAGCTCCCCTTGCAGGTGATTATGCCCAAGGGCAAACAACTCCATCTGGCATGAGCAGAAGCAGTCCAAATTTGTAGGGCTGATGGCCAGGGGGGTGTGGGATCTTTTCAGCTTGAGAACTGAGCAAAATCAGCACACATGTGATTGCTCAGTGGTACACTGCTGAGTCAAAACTACTCCAAGTCCTGGCAGAACACACTCAGAGAGGGTAAACATTGGCTTGACTCCCTCTCTCCCCTCCTTGCCTTCAATTCAACTAAATGCCACAAGGACCAGGCTCATCTTCCTCTGCCATGAACCCCTGCCCATGTTGGTCCCCAGTGGGGAGCCCCACAGGTCTCTGCCCACACCAAACACATAGTTATTGCTTGGCCAGTGCTCCCAGACAGAGGCTTCTGCTCTCAAAAAGCAGCACCTGCTGCCCCACTACCTTCAGCCAAACTAGGTTTTTACAACTGTGTTTTGGGTGGCTCCTGGTCCTGTCCACACATGACAAGTAAACTGCTGGAAGGTCTCTTGCACCAAGACCCCAAGGGGCTCAGCCAGAGGGCACAAACTTGTTTGGCAGCCACCAGCTCTGTTCTGCTGATCGTGTACTAAGTTAAGGGCACACAAAGCCCACAAACTATATAGGCACATGATGCCCTTCACAGTTCAGACATTAAGCAGTAGCTTGAGATAATTTTTTTACACTCTATCTCATCCTTAAGGACCCAGTGTTTTGTCTCAGTCACCAGTGCAGATGTTTAAGTCCCTTGCTAGGTCTTGGCCAGCATTCGGAAGTTCAAAACCCTCTGCACATCCGGACTGTGAGGGTCTCTGACTCCAGGAGCAGCAGGGTGATGGCACAGGAGGAACACGTGGCACTACAGACCAACACCAGCACAGCTACCTGCAGCTGGCAAGCAAGATTTAAATGCTTTTCTGAACAACTGTGCACCAGCACCATGAGCATGTGCCCCTTTTCCAACAGGCCTCAGAGGAAAGAACTCAGGGTGGTTGTTTCTGTTTCAGGACAGCAATTGCCACTTGTTCATTTTATGTTGGATTTTCTCTCTCTGGTGAAAGGAGAGAATCCTTGTATGTATTGCACAGGATCCAAGCTTAACACAGCTTGATCCTTCAGCTAAACTGATAAAAACCTTCCCTTTGGTGAAGACACAAAGTGGCTACGGGACACATTTTTACGGCAGGCAGGATTTTTCAAAGTACAGAGGTGACTGCGTGCTTCAAAAAAACCTACCTGCAGTGGCTTCCACTAGAGCCTCAGATATCAGACACTTTTTCAACCAGCTACAGGGAGGTGCAATTCTAGCTTGATTTTTTTTTTTTTTTTTTAAGAAAAGTAATTTAGTATGGTAGATGCCAATTGTTACAATTACCATTAATCCAGTTAAGTTATATATAACAAGCTCTGAAGAAAATGCCAAGAGCATTGTCACTTGATTCGTTCAAGCTAAGCTTTTATGTTGGAACCGCAGGAAAGAACTTTCTTTAGAATTCCAGTATCTTTCCACTCTGCCTTTTCATAAAAGTCAGTTTAAAAAAAAAAAAAGATTGAAAATTAATGGTTAACTGCTTATCAGACCACTCCATTATTTTATATATCCACTTACCAGTTATTTTAGACACAGTATAAAAATCTCTCCTTCACAAGAAACAAAACAACCAAAAAAAGTACAATTGCCATTTCAATTTCACAATGAAAGTATCCACAGCAAGAACTGACAGTATTTTGGAAGATCAGAGACAGTATGGCAAATGGAATTATAAGAGCAGAGATCAAATAACATTTTATCAGTCTGGCCCCTTTATTTGGAATAACTGTTAATGATGCCTGTAGAGAGAAGACTAGTGTGAACCTGGTTATCCCAGAACAAAGGAGAGCACCCATGCTTTGGCAATAAATCCTGTAATAAAGCTTGGCTCAGAGTTAGTATAGAGTTGAGACGTGACTTTCTGAAAGAAATGTACATTGAACAAAATTTAAAAGTCATGAAAATCATTTTCTCACTGTGCTGGCTGAAACACCCATTCCTGGAGACACAGAGAGTTTTCATCCTGGTGATAAATGTGCAAATCCGGTGAACTGCAGTTTTCAGGTTGCCCCTGGCACTCACCTGGGGGAGGTCAGACCTTGCTCGGGGCACATCAAACTCCAGACTGGCTCCTGCAAACACTGATTCCCCCAAAGCCTTAACCTGGAATTCTCTGGACTGTACCACGATCACGTCTCCGGCAGGGGTGGTGTCAGGATGACCCTTCCAGGGATGTCACAGGGACCCAAAATGCAGAGCCTTGTGTACTCCTGACAGAGCAGCTGCCTGTTAGCTGTGACTGCGCCTGCAACTGTGAATGAACTCTTAAAGGAGGAGAAGAAGCCAGGCTGTCTGGCAAGAGTTGCAGGAGGGAGATTTTTTTATTTTTTTTTTTTGGTAGGGAAAACAGAGCAGATTAATGTGCATCACGAAAAAAAAGTTACATTCCTTATTAGGCTGCACAGCGCTCCTCACTTGCGTAAAGCCACCAGTGTCAATGCCTCTGCCTCTGTCCCTCCCGACACACCCGCCCAGGAAACTCCCATTCAGCCTTCATGGGATGCAGCTGGATAGGGCAGGAGATGCAGCAGAACCCAGTGGTGCTTTGTGCCTAGAAAATGGTACATTTCCCTGTGCTGTGGCAAAATGAAATGTAGGACACAAAGAAATTCTCAGTAAGAAATGGTTTCTGCAAAACAAGCTTCTCTCCATTCTTTCCTCAGCTTCAATTTCCTTTTGGGCAAATCCTAAACATCTGGATTAATTTGACTGGAAATTTTTCTCATTTGAGGACAATAACACTCTTATTTTACCATTATGTGGCTTCTATTCATATTTCAGTAAATGTAGGCCAAAGTTTGAACAGGAACCATTTTGAAATGCATTTCAGAATTTCATCTATACCAGTAGTTTTAAATATTCTTCCCAATGTCCTTCCTCCATTTAATCTTCATTTTCACATAACTAGTTAAAAATTTACAAATAGGTCCATTCCTTCTCCTGAGCATTGCTATTGAGCAAACCTCCCATTTGCCTAGAGGAGTTTGGATCTCAGGGGATGAGTTACATTCACAAAACACCCTGCAGATGATTAAGTAGGATCACAAGTTTCTGTACTGCAAAGTTTGCTGCAGGACTGTTTGCTCATTTACCCCAATCCCTTTTGAAGGCACACGGAAATTTGGAGTGGAAGGTCCTGGCAGCTGCCACTACAGTTTTAACATTTCATGAGTAGAAAGGTCCTACGTACTAAGGCCACCTGTTTCCAATTCATGATTGAGTAAGTAGACCGCAGTTTAAATCATCATAAAAAACTGATGCCCGCCTGTATATTACACACATGCTGTGATTCATTTGCACGGATGAGGGAAGTACATGAAAAACCCCACATGAGTACAACGAAATTCCACTCTGAAAGCTGATAATAAATATTCCCAGCCTATAAAATGTGTTCTCACAGTATCTGACTTTGCTTTGATCCAAGGTGGAACAAAACCATGAGAACTGTTTGATAGGAGTGATGTAATCCAAGAATTGTATGGGATTTGTCTGGGCTGAGGAGGAGCTCTTGCTGGAGCTACTCTCATGGAAACACTCTTCACGAGAAGGATGTGATAGCAGGCTCTACTTCACATCAAGGGGCTTTTTGGTTTCAGTTCAGTCAGGTCCAGGTTGCTTTGCTACAACAGCTGTTCTCATGCCTGTAAGAGAGTCATTACTCCAAGGTATCCAGGTGGCTTTGCCCCACTCACGACTATTTATCACAGATGCCTGCAATCTGCCCATCACCTTGTACACACAGTCCACTACCACGTCTTGTGTCCCACCAGAGCTACATTCATCTATTATTCACTCAGTTTCACGGGGCAATTTATTAATAAAACATGAGGTGGTTTCCAGCAGAGATTCTACTTAAATCCTACATGTTTACTCCTACTCTTTCTAATTTAAGCAGTTTTGAACAGCGAAGAGCCCAAGAGGCAGAATCTGAAAGCTAACCAAGTTTCACCAAAAGCTTTCAGTCGTGTATCCAGCTGAGGTCTGATTCTGCTCAACAACAGCATTTTGAACCTGGATCATTCATCTCTTGCGTCTTGGGATTTTCATCACAGGTTCCTTCCTACTTTCTTCCACAGGAGGGCTTGGAGTAAGGGATCAGTCCCAGCCTGATCATTTGCTTGCATGAACCAGCAGAGGACTAAGTTAGACTCTAACTGGGCACAGAAGGGGTTGTGCTTTACTGCTTTACCCCTGGCCACAGCCGCCAGAGCAGCTGAAGTGTACAGGGCAGGATTTATCCCCCAACCACCTTAACCACAATCAGAAAAAATTCTAAACTTTGAGAAATAATAATAATAATAATAAAAAAGCCCAGTTCTACAGACAAGGCAGCAGTGCCATCGCTCAGATTCCCTAGAGCAGCAGCGGTGGGAGCGGGCATTCGGACTTATTTTTCAAGCAGGCTGGTCACGGTCGGGGAGGAGTGTGAGGAGGGGGAAGGGGAAGGCGGCTCCTGAGCAGAGGCAGCCCGAGGGAACAGGATCGAGATTTCCCGATGTTTGGCAACCCCCAAAGCGGGGCCGGGCCCTCGGGGCCGCGAGATGGCGACATGGCCCAGCGATGGAGGGGTGGGAGAGGAGAGGGAGGGGAAGGTTTGGGAAGGGAAGGTTTGGGAAGGGAAGGTTTGGGAAGGTTTGGGAAGGTTTGGGAAGGTTTGGGAAGGTTTGGGAAGGGAAGGTTTGGGAAGGTTTGGGAAGG
>NW_020956989.1:0-8129 GCF_003031625.1 Empidonax traillii
GATTTTGTCAGAGAAAAACATTCCCAGTGTAGAATAATTGTGCTGGCAGTGGGTAAATCTGCTCTGTCTGTGTGTGAAGGTGAAGGATCCTCCCACCCAAACCCCTCAGCTCCCTTCCCAGCTGTGTCCCGCCAGTCAGTGGGGTGGGCACCACCCAAACCAGACGCTGGTGCTCATCCTCTGGGGAATTCCTGCTGTCCCAGAAAGGTGATATATCAATGCTTCTTCTCCAGCAGTGGGGGAAAACGATCCGGAGAGGAGTTTTCCCCGTGCTGGCAGGAGCAGGTGCAGTATCAGCAGAGCACAGAGGATGGCAGCAAAGTATAAACCCAAGACAAGCTGGGAAAATATCCGTTGCATTCGATACAGAGAAAGTTGTATAAATAAGTTTCTGGGGAGCTGATCATTGGGATGTCTGTTGGAAACGTCCTGGATACACCTTCCTGCAGGACAGCAATGTTTTCCAGCATTACAGCAGCAGCTGCTGGGAAAATATTTGCTCTTAACAGCAGCTCCCGGTGGATACAGCAGAGGGGTAATCGATCCTATGCTAATTAATTCAGGAATAACACGAGTCCCAGTCGTTATCCCAGTCTCCCCTTTGTTCAATCCCTGGGAGAAGCTGGACTCTGCAATCCAAGTTTTTCCCACCTCAGAGAAGTTCATAATTGCGAGGTTGAGCTCATTGACTCCCAGAAAACTTCTTTTGGAAAAGAACAATGAAGTGTCTCTGTTTAGCCTGGAATAAAGTGGGGGCTTCCTGATCCTCCCCTTATTCTCATTTTCCAGGCTCAAATTCTTCTAGTACTGCATCTTTAAGTACCCTCAGGACCCACTGATTTAAGTCGTGTGTGTCTGTGGTGTGACCCCGCAAATAGATCAGACCCTCTTGGGGAGGACCAAACAGAGGGGATTTATTTTTTTTAATCGTTAAAATGTTATCAAATTTTCAGAACAAAAAAGAAATTGCTTCATATTTAAACAGTGTTGGAGGCAAAAGCAGGTGCTCAGCAGTTCCATCCTCAAACACAACAACAGGTCGTTCAGTCCCGATCCCATTTTCTTTTCTCACGCTGGGAGCTTGTGACTGCCAAAATCCTCTTGCTTTTAGAAAGGTTGGGAACACTTCTGAGATCACTGGGATGTGTTTATTCCTGGACAGGGGAGGGAACTGGTGTGGGTTCTTCCACGGGGAATTTTTCCAGGGTTCCCCTGCACTGGTAGTGCATCCTGGAAGTGTCCAAAGCCAGGTTGGATGGGTTTGGAATTAGACGGTCTTTTTAAAGTTCCAATCACCTTCCACTATGCTGGGCTGCTCCAAGCCCCATCCAAGCTTTCCTTGAACTCCTGCAGGGATGGGACATCCACATCTTTTCCGGGGCACCTGTGCCAGGGCCTCACCATTCTTACAGTGAAGAATTTCTTCCTGACCTCTCATTTAAATCTCCACCAGCTTAAAGTCATTCCCCTTGTCCTGTCACTCCACGCCCTTGTCCAAAGTCTGTCTCCAGTTTCTTTTGGAGCCCCTCTAGGTGCTGGAAGGGGCTCTAAGATCTCCCCAAATTCCTTTTTTTAATTTTTTTTTTTTTTTCCTCTAGGCTGAACATCCCCGACTCTCTCAGCCTGTGAGAATTAAACTCCCTGCGTTTCTCCAGCTGCACGTCCCGGCTGTGGGGGATGTTTCCAGACTTGCCGAGCCTTTTAGAGCAGTCAATCCTTTGTGGATACAGATTCCCACGGCTCAGCAACCAGCACCAGCTTCCCGAGCTCCACGAACAAATGTAAGGAGCAGCCCCGGAGCCCACAAGTCACTTTGCATCTCCGCGGTGTGGGATCATCCCGAGGCTCCTTCAGTGCCTGGCAACCGTAATAGGTGTTAAGAGCTCCGGTGAAAGGGCCGATTAACTTGACAACTGACAACATTC
The DNA here is from genome assembly GCF_003031625.1 of Empidonax traillii. Lineage (NCBI taxonomy): Eukaryota > Metazoa > Chordata > Aves > Passeriformes > Tyrannidae > Empidonax > Empidonax traillii. The sequence continues at coordinate 1,926 of NW_020956989.1, forward strand.
CCGGCCTCTCTGCGTCTGCCACTGCCGGAATAAAACATCCGCTGATTTCGGAACAAGACTTCGTGTCATCTGTTCGGGGGGAGGGTGGAAACAGAGAAACTCCTGCCGGAACAGGGGCTCAGTCTCCTTGTCCTGTGTGTTCCCGGTAAGTCCCAGAACAGTTTGTGTTGGAAGGAATCTGAAAGGTCATCTGGTGGGCAGGGACACCTTCCACTAGCCCAGGTTGCTCCAAGTCCAACCTGGCCTGGAACACTTCCAGGGATCCAGGGGCAGCCACAGCTTCTCTGGGCAACTTGCAACCCAACCCACCCCCCCCAGCCAGCTCAGCTGGAATCGCTCTCATTGTGGCTGCCTAAATTAAGAAGAGATGGATCACTCTGAAGTGAGAGATATCAACACTCCCCTCAGGGAGAGCAGATAAGTGCTGTTCCGGGAAGAATTTGGGGACAAAGGCCATCTAACACATCAGAAAGCTCTTTGAAGCAAGTGTGGTTTCCCAGCCACAGATCAGCTTTCTCAGCAACATGAAAATGAGAAGGGATTGAGTCTCTTTTCCTGTCTCCTTCTAAGGGTTTGGATAAAATCTCTTCAGAGGGATTTCTCTTATCTCCTTCTCCCTCCGATAAGATGGAAATCAGGGGGGCTTTGAGCAGATCCAGAGATTTCTTTAATCGCTGACGAGCATCAGCAACGCTGAAAGTGTCCAGGAAGTATTTTTAGAGTCCTCGGCTTTAACCACTTCTCGTCCTTCCATGCAAACCTCAAATCCTGCACTGCTCTGACACTCCTGGGCAAGGATTTGGATGACAGGGGCACCCTCAGACTCTCCAACCCAAATTATTCTTTGATTCTACACAAAACCAGGTTGTTCATCGGGGCACCAGGACCTCTTCTCCAGCTTGAGATCCAAAATTCCAAGTGCTGTAGATCCAACAGCGGAATTTTAGGCAGGGAGAGGAGCAGTTGGGGCCTGGTTGCAGAATCTCCTCCCCTTGCATAGATGACATCCACAGTCCTTTCCCTGCCACGTGTCCCACTCTCACGACCCACCATGGAAGATGTTTCCCACCATGGAAGATGTTTCCATGGTTGACAGGTGGGAAAGCCCAAAGTTAGACGTGGTGATGATTCTGTGTGCGTGTTTTTACCACCTGAGTTGGAAATCCCTGGCAAGGAGAGATGGAGACACCATCACCTGCCTTAAAAACGTATTTTTGACTCGTATTTAGACCCCCAGTGTCACTCGAAGAGATTTAACTCCGAACAGATGGCAGCAAGTCCACCAAGAGCTTCCAAGGCATCTTATTCCCTACATTTTCCATGGCCAGGAAACGCTCCCAGGTTCTCCAATCATTCCAAATGTTTATTTCTTCCACTCTTTTGTCACACAAAGCCTGTGCTGGGAAGCCAATACCTCACAGGCATCTGGAATGTCACCTGGAATAACTCACGGCAAAGAGGTGCTTGCCTGTTCCTGGGATGCAGCAGAAATCACTTGCTCCGCTGGAAGATACAAATGACAGTGATTTGAAACAAACAAAAGCTTAAAATCAGATAAAACACCTTCTTTGACCTCTAAACCCGGGCGGTTGCTGATTATTTTTGAGGGTGAGGGATTAGGTGCGAAGGGAAATGCGTCCATGGAAAGCAACTCAAGCTTGCCTTCGGCATTTCCGTCCATTTACACGTGCAAAGGGAAGGGGAGAGGGGGAAGAAAATGAAAAATACTGATTTGGAGGGAATATTTGGGAGTTTTGCTCAGATCTTGCCATTCCGGAAACACACGGGGATGTAAAAAGGGAAGCCTGGGAAAGGCAAATTTCATTGAAGGGCAAATATATTTGGGAATGTGGGTTTTGTAGACGGGCTCTTGGAATTCGCAGGCCTGTGGAAAAAGGGGTGTTGGATCAGAAATAAGGTCTGGGCAGAGCAGGAAGGACTTTGATGTTGCCTTTTATTCTTCCCTCTCCCTCCAGCCCAAACTACATAGAAATAATAAAATAATAAATATAAAGGAATATAATAGTAAGATAATTCTTAAGGCCAAAGGCGGATTTGATCTCCAACCTCTTGCTTCATTTAGTAATAGCAACATTTAACTGATATAAAATCTCTGTCCAAACCATTTAGGAAATGTAGAAATAAATATAGGAGTATATAGAATGTAGAAATAATGTCGAAATGTTATCCTAGAGAAATATAGAAAAATATAGAAAATACAGAAATTAAGAATATTGAAATATAGAAATAAATATAGAAAATAGAATCTCTACTATATATAGAAATAATATAGAAATATTATTATAGAAAATATAGAAAGTATAGAAAATATAGAATAGAGAAATAATATAGAAAATGTAGGAAATATAGAAAATATAGGAAATATAGAATAAAGAAATATAGAAATAAATATAGAAAATAAAATCTCTACTATATAAATATATAGAATATAGAAATAATATAGAAATATTGTTATAGAAAAGATAGAAAGTATAGAAAATATGGAATAGAGAAATAATAGAAATATTATTTTATAAAATATAGGAAATCTATAAATATAGAATGGAGAAATATAGAAATAATATCTAAAATAAAATCTACACATATATATAAATATATATATTGAAATACTATAACATATTATAGACAAATATAGAAAATTAGGAAACATAGAATATAGAAATATAGAAATAAATATAGAAAACAAAATACCTATAGATTGAGACAAATATATAGAATATAGAATTAATATAGAAATATTACAGAAAATATAGATAAAATATAGAGATAATACAGAAAAAATCTCTCTCTATATATAAATATATAGAATATTGAAATACTATAAAAATAATTCTAATTTTGCACACTCATGTGCTGGGGTGAGCAGGTGAAAGATGAGAGAGAAGAGGTAGCAACATAAAAAGAATGGAAGAACGGAGGAGACAACAAGGAATTTTAGTGAAGGTTCACTTAAAAATCAGCAGCCACTGCAGGAGGTCATGTTTGTTTCATCTTTAGGAATTTGGGTTTGAAAGAAACGCGGAGACAAAATAACACTGATCAACTCAACCCAAAGGAAGACACTGAGGGGCTGGAGCGTGTCCAGGGAAGGAAAGGGAGCTGCGAAGGGGCTGGAGCAGCTGAGGGAGCTGGAGGGGCTCAACCTGGAGAGAAGAAGACTCAGGTGGGACCTTCTTGCTCTCTGCAACTCCCTCATGGAAAGCTGGAGCCAGGTGGGGGGTGGTCTCTTCTCCCCAGGTAAAAAGTGACAGGATGAGGGGGAAACGTCCTAAAGTTCCATCAGGGGAGGTTTTAGGTTGGATATTCGGAACAATTTCTTCACTGAAAGGGTTTCCCAGCCCTGGCCCAGATGCCCAGGGCAGTGGTGGGATCACCATCCCTGGAGGGATTTAGGAAGTCTGCAGGAACCAGTGCCAGAGGGGATGTCTCTGTGCAACAAACCTGGGTGAAAGTTTTAGGTCACAGGGGTCACCTCTGCTTTCTGATACAAAGCGAGGACGAGCAGGGCTTGGATTTTCCTCGTTGTTTATCCCTGTTTCCGTGCCAGAGCCTGGATGCTTCACCACGGATCAAAGGCCTCTTGTGCCAACAAGCACTGTGGGGACACAAAAGGTTTCTCCTGTAGCAGAACAACCAGTAGGTCTGCAGGGCTTCCCATTGGCACTGCTCCAAAGGAGCTGGAAATCCTGGAATCCTCTGCTCAAGGTCATCCAGCACAGTCAGGAATAAACCTGAGGAGCTCCCTCTCCACCAGCCTTTCTTATCCCTCCTAAGGCACCACAGATATTCTGAATAACCTTTATAAACAAGGAAACATCAAGGCTGGGAACCCTCCAGCCTCATTTTTGCACTCTCAGACACTTCAGTGCTTCCCAGAGCCTGGAATTCCCCAGGCTGGGATGGGTTTTTAATACCGACATCCCAATTAATAAATAATATCAGACATTAAATAATAAATAGGGGGGTAAAAAAAATCAAGAAGTAAATATTATTTTATTTACTCTTGGGACTGAAGACACACTCGTGCTCCTGTATCATTACTGGGTGTTAAAATCCACCAGAACTGCAAGAGTTCTACAGGGAATCAAGAGAAAATGTTATTTAATATGAACGTGGGCAGTTTGGGACTATTTGGATTCACAGTCCCTGCACTGATTTATTTAAGAGCACAGTCAGAGACTAGTTAAGAAAACATAAAATCATGGAATAGTTTGGATTGAAGGGACCTTAAAGATGATGTATTTCCAACCCCCTGCCATGGGCAGGGACACCTTCCACTAGCCCAGGTTGCTCCAAGCCCTGCCCAACCTGGCCTGGAACAAATGAAGGGATGGGGCAGCCACAACTTCTCTGGGAATTCTATTCCAGGGCCTCCCCACTCTCACAATAAAGAATTTATTCCTAATATCTAATATAAATCTACATTCTTTCAGTTTGAAACCATTCCCTGTGTGCTGTCCCTCCATCCCTTGTCCCCAGTCCCTCTCCAGCTCTCCTGGATCCCTTTTAGGCCCTGGAAGTGGCTCCAAGATCTCCCTGGATCCTTCCCTTCTCCAGGTGAACATTCCCAGCTCTCCCAGCCTGGCTCCAGAGCAGAGGGGCTCCAGCCCTTGGAGCATCTCTGTGGCCTCCTCCGGACTCATCCAGCAGCTCCACATCCTTCTGATGTTGGGAATCCCAGAACTGGATTTCGCGCCCCAGGTGAGCTCTCATAAAGGTGGAGCAGAAGGGAAAATCTTCAAATAGAAGGCAAAGTATTTTGGGGATCAGGAATTTTCTTTGCACCTAAATTTTCCACTGCCAAGACGAAGACACAGATCTTCTTGGGCTGATAAATTAATTGACACTTGTCAGGTCCTTTTATTCTATTTTATACAGAGAAGAAGCTTAAAGATGTTTAAATATGGACCTTTTTTTCTCGTTTCTAAATAAAATAAATAAATTATTGTGTTTTATTGGAACTGTATGGAATATAAAGACATGAACACACACCTTGGATTCTCCAGTGGTTTTATGGCAGCGTTTCAGACCAAAGCTGACTCACATCTGCTGAGATACAACTGTCACTGCAGGACACCTTCCTCTGTTATCCAGGCAGAAAAACTTCCAAACAAAGTACGCCAAGTCGGAGCAGGGAAACTCTCCATTTGTTTGTGGTTGATTTGACGAAGGAATGAAATGATTTGTTTGAACACAGTGCAGAGTTAGTGAGAGATAAAGGCGAAATGGGATGGAATTGTGCTATAAAACCGTGCCCTGAGGGCTCAGTTTTTCCTACAGGGTTTATTCAGCAAGGGAAAGTGGAAAGCAGACTCTTCCTGACATTTTTAATGGGCAATGGTCATTAGAGCCTTTCTCCTTCAGTGGACAATTAACCTCTCGCTTTATGGGAGGTGAAAATGGTCATTCTTGATTTCAAGCATAAAACTTGCCTGGTATTAAAAGGGGGGAAATAAATCCTGCAGAGTACAGAACAAAATAATCAGGATGAATGAAGCTCTGAGAGGAGCTGCTCTGCCAAGTGTTGATGGGACTCAAACCAGACAAAACTTCTGAACAGCTGAAAGAGAAAATTTGGGTTTCTTCCCTTTCCCAACTCTCAGCATTGTTTGAGTCCTGAATAATCATGAGCAAAGCAGAGACCACAGGATCTTGTTTTCAAAGCTGCACCTGCTTTAAGGCCAGAGGGACCAGGGTGGTCATCACATGTCAGGGACATGAGCAGGGTTACCCAGGATCACCTGGAGCAAAGGTGGGTATGTCAGGGTGCCCAGAGCACAGATTTATCTCCCCAGCACACAGAATTTATCAGAGAGGCAACAACACCCCCGAGCTCACCCCCTTTGCCATAATTTTCCACCCCTTCATGGCTGGAAGAATCCACCCCCTCAGTGTCACGGCCCTCTAGTGATGAACAGTGATGATCCTTGCTGGTCAGCCTGGAATTCTAAGACCATTCCAGCTGTGGTAGATGCTAAAAGAGTTTTGGCCCATGCTCGGAGCTCTGTGACCTCTCACTCGGCTGTCACCCGATTTTTTGGGAGCAAACTGCAGACAAAGGAGAAGTTGCTTTGCATCTGTGACCTGAAAGCAGCAGTGGATAACAAGGACAGAGCTGGTTATGGAAAGCTAAACCCCCTTGTTCAGATTCATGGTGTCTCTGTAAAACACCAGAATTTGGGC
>NW_020956989.1:8376-57891 GCF_003031625.1 Empidonax traillii
CTGTGACCTCTCACTCGGCTGTCACCCGATTTTTTGGGAGCAAACTGCAGACAAAGGAGAAGTTGCTTTGCATCTGTGACCTGAAAGCAGCAGTGGATAACAAGGACAGAGCTGGTTATGGAAAGCTAAACCCCCTTGTTCAGATTCATGGTGTCTCTGTAAAACACCAGAATTTGGGCTTTCACACAAAGACAGGCACATTTGGGCTTTTCAGGGCAGTTTGGTTCTGAAAGGGCTCTGAGGCCAATTTGTGTAGAAGGATAAAAATGAGCTGATGGTTGATCTCCTCTAGAGATTCCCTTCTTAATCCTTTCTCTTATCAGGAACAGGTTTCTTATCAGTTCTCTGCAGGGACATCAGTAAAGAGAGAAGGGAGAGCTCAGAGCTCCAAATAACCCAGCCTTGAAATGCATCCAGTTCTCCACAGCTCTGCAGTCTGGGCATCACTTGGAGGCCAATCTGCCCCTTCCTCCAAGGTTTTATTGAGCTCTCCTTTGTCCCTTGCTTTCTTTCTCCTCCAGACAGAACAAGGAACAAGGCTGGAGCACCACAATAATTTAATGTTTCTGCAGGAACCCCCTCCCTTTTTACTGCTTAAGATTTCATAGAAACAAAATGGTTTGGGTTGGAAGGCTTGGGACACCAGAGATCATCTCATTCCAATCCCCTACCATGGGCAGGGACACCTTCCACTAGCCCAGGTTGCTCCAAGCCCTGTCCTTGGACGCTTCCAGGGATGGGGCAGCCACAGCTTCTCTGGGGAACCTGTCCCCACCCTCCTAGGGAAGAATTTCTTGTTGATATCTAGACTAAAACCACCCTCTGTGATGCCATTTCTCTTTGTGCTGTCACTCCATCCCTTGTCCCCAGTCCCTCTCCAGCTCTCTTGGAGCCCCTTTAGGCACTGGAAGGGGCTCCAAGGATTCCCTGGAGCTTTCTCTTCTCCAGGTGAGCATCCCCAGCTCTCCCAGCCTGGCTGCAGAGCAGAGGAGCTCCAGCCCTCTAATTATCTTTGTGGCCTCTCTGGACTTGCTCCAACAGGTCCATATCCTCCTGATGTTGGGTGTCCCAGAGCAACATTCCATGTAGAGTCTCACAAGGGGAGCTGAGGGGGAGAATCACCTCCCTCACCCTCCTGGTCACACTTCTCTTGATTCAGATAACAATACCCTGAGACAGTTTTGGATTAATTTGGGCAAGGAGGTTGAAACTTTGATGAGTCTGTGATGTGAGAGCAGGTTGGACCATTCCCTGTGGGATAAAATCCCCTTTCTTGCTTGGAAGAAAGTATCAGTCACACAACTTTGTGGTGTGAACAGCTCCATGCCAGGATGGTGTGACTAAGAAACATTTCCTTTTGCAAACACTGTTCATATTTTTAGATCTCTGTGTGTGCATCTACATCTATCTGTACCTGTATCACACATATCTGTACCTGTAGCTACATCTATCTATGTCACAGAATCATGGAATGGTTTGGGTTGGAAGGGACCTTCAAGATTATCCCATTCCAACACCACTGCCATGGGCAGGGACACCTCCCACCAGCCCAGGTTGCTCCAAGCCTCATCCAATCTGGTCTTGGACACTTCCAGGGATGGGGCAGCCACAGCTTCTCTGGGTAACCTGTGCCAGGGCCTCCCCACCCTCACAGCCAAGAATTTCATCCTAATATCCAATCTAACCATACCCCTGGCAGTTTGAAGCCATTCCCCCTTGTCCTGTCATTCCAGACCCTTGGAAATAGTCTCTCTCCATCCTTCTTGTAGCTCTTTCAGGTCCTGGAAGGCCACAATGAGGTCACCCCAAAGTTTCTCTTCTCCAGGCTGAACAACCCCAGCTCTCCCAGCCTTTCCTCCCAGCAGAGCTGCTCCAGCCCTCTGATCACTTTGGTGCCTCCTCTGGACTCTCTCCAGCAGCTCCATGTCCTTCCTGGGCTGTTCCCCAGGGCTGGAGGCAGCTCTGCAGGTGGGGTCTCACCTGAGGGGGGCAGAGGGGCAGAATCCCCTCCCTCAGCCTCCTGCCCACTCCTCTTTGGATGCAGCTCAAAATTAGGAACTTTCTCCCAGCATCCCCCTAGTTCTCCTCTAAACCGTGGCCTGGAAAGTGTCCCCTGACACAGCAACCCCCCAGAGTTTTTAACTCTGTCCAAACTGCCGCTCAGGGTTTGGGAGGGTGAAAGTCCTCCCCACAGCCAACCTCAGAAAAGCTTTCTCAGCAGGAAGTGTGGATTTCTATGACGAGCTTCACTCCATGAATTATCTTTTGACAGAAATAATTTGACACCAAAAAAACAAAAAAAAAAAAAAACAAAAAAACAAAAAAAAAAAACACCAAATGAAAAAAAAAGCAATGAGCCGACAGAGTAACTTTAAAGACAGTGAACTGTGTAAATAATGAGAGAAGCCAATGCCCTTGAACACCCTCTCACCTGCCTGGACCTCCCCGTGGCTTTAGCAGGAGTGGTGTTAATTAACACCTTCCTCAGCTCAAACCCACCCTCTTGTTCCCAAGGGCTGAGTGACACCCTGGTGAGGCTTTCCAGATTTTGTTGTGTCTTCGGGGCCTTGGCTAATCCAGCTTTTACTGTGTTTCCTGGGACAGCAGGCTTGGAGCAGAGTGCCTGGTGACAGCCTTTTGTCACCCCAGCGCTCCCAGGTGTGCCTCCAGCACCCCAGGAGGGGACTGCACTTGCAAACAGCATCCAAGTTGCTTTCCTGGATCTGTGCCTGCTCTCCTCCTGAAATGCCAGCAGCACAGGAGGGAATTTCTCCTCTGGATGCCCTCCCAAAATGCTGATGACAGACAAGAGCAGAGAGTTTGCAGCGTTCCAGTGGAATTTGAGCCTTTTGGAAAAGGAGGGTGGGTGGGAAGATCTGGATGCTGGAGGATCCTTGGGTGAACTCTTGAGGGTTTTTTCTTTTAAATCCTCTTCTTATCTGCCCTTTTGTTGCTGGGTCTGTGAAGGGATTAGACTTTGGATGTTGGCCTTGCTGTCACCTGGGAGCTGCTTTCCCCCTTATCCATCTGGGGCTTTGCTGGAGGATCCATCCCCTCATCCCTGCCCTGCTTAGCAGGGTGGCAGGAAGGCCACCAAGCCCATCCACGGGTCTTTAAACACATTTAGCATCTGCAGTCTCCTAAATCCAGGCTGGATTACTGATATTTAACTCTAGACAGCAACAGGGCAAACAAAAACCAGCAGGTTGCAACTAAATGTCCCTTAAAGATCCCTTCCAACACAAAACATTCTGTGACTCTACAATTCTAAATTATTTTCAGACCTTTCAGGAATCACAGTTTCCACAGGAGACAAGCTCAGACCATGGCTTCCCATCCTGCCAGCAAGTTGAAAACCCTTTCAGGCCAAAATTTTGGGGGTTTTTTAAGGGCAGTGTGTGGTTTGTCGTTCACTGCCAGTAGGTGCAGGAATTCACCAGCTGATTCCAGCTCCCAGGAGGCTGAGTCACCTCCCCAGGATGATCTTAGAGATTATAACTTCTGAAGGATGAAGAACTGAGACCAACAGGGTGTCTTGGAAGCTGATGTTGCATTCTAATTGCGCCATTAACGCAGGTGCAGCGACCTTAACTCTGACCCTTCCCCATTTGCCACAGTTCTGGAGCTCTGGAGTTGAAGAACTATGGGACAGGACGTCATTTGTGGTATGGATGACTGACAGCCCAAGTGTGCTCTGCTATTTTTATGGCATTCTTAGCATAATCATATATATTCCCTTCAAAACTAGTGATGTGTGCACATAAATATATCTTATTTGCCTATTAATGTTAGACAGGAAAAGTCACTCTTTGGGCAACATCTGTAATGTGAGCATTTAAATTTTATCTTCCCCTTTTTAGATGTCTGAGCAATAAACCTTGAAAGCTGTTATTTATGGAATTTGGTGCAACACCAGCACTGTTATTACAGAACCATGAGTTTTCTACTCAAAGTTCTGAAGTTTTTCCTTGTCTTTTCTATTGGCCCTGTAGAATTTGGAGGCAGTGACAGGGAGACAAGGCCCTGGATTTGACCAGTGCTCCCCCTTCCAAAGGATGGGGAGAGAGATCACACCATGAATGTGAATCATGAGGTCCTGAAGCCCGAAAATCACCCCCAACATGTTTTATTTCTCCTACAAATGCAGGGGGTGCATTTTTGGGGGGGCTGGATTTTCTGCTGTCTCCAATCAGGACAAGTCTAGGACTTGGTAGGATAGTGTGAGTTTCTGTTGATGATGACCATGGTGCTCCTTCATTCCAAAATGGAAGCCAAAATCATGGAAATTATACCCCCCCTCTCTCTTGCAGCAAGATTTGTCGGTGACCCCTGAAACAAGAAAGATGGAGAAAGACAATTTACAAGAGCACGGAGAGACAGGACGAGGAGAAATTACTTCAAACTGACAGAGAGAAGGTTTAGATTGGATACTGGGATTGAATTCTTGGCTGTGAGGGTGGTGAGGGGCTGGAATGGATTTCCCAGAGGAGCTGTGGCTGCCCCATCCCTGGAAGCGTCCAAGGCCAGGTTGGACGGGGCTTGGAGCAACCTGGGCTAGTGGAAGGTGTCCCTGCCCATGGCAGGAGGTTGGAACGAGATAATCTTGAAGGTTCTTTCCAACCCAACCCATTCCATGGTTCTATGATTCCTGTTGGGGCAGGGAGGGGAAGATCTCACCACACAAGAAGGTGCCTGCATGTCCTTCACTGTCCCGGGCAAGACACGTCACTGCACGGCCAAGTCACTGGAAAATCAGTGTTTAAGTGGAAGCAAATATGAAAATGATTGCTGCTGTAAAGGCAGGGAATAAAAAGACAGAGGAGGAATGTCTTTTCTGGTGATAACATGGGAATAAATCACTGTGGCTTATTTTGATATCACTGACATTTTTCATAAAGACGTTCTCCGAGGAGCCAAAGACATCTGTCAGCACAGAGTGAAGTGTGTACAAATGAAGCCTAAATCTACACTCCTGAGGGATGACAGAGGTGTTGATAATTTCAGGCTCTGGGAGGGAGCAATTCTGATGCAAAAACTGGGGGAGTGAATCCCAAGCTGAGGATCTTTTAGCTCAAAATGTGCTCGCGGTGACGCAGTCGCCTAACGGCGTCAGCGCGTGCAAGGAAAGCTGCAACCCTTGAGAAAGCCTGTGGGAAAGGGAATATTGGGATATGGCACCGTGCCTGGCTTAGCTGTGCTTCTAAAAAAAATAAATTACCTTACAGGTCTGTTTGGGGAGAACAATACATTTAAAAAAATATTTATTTCTTTTAGAGGTCACTGTTCGGTGAAGCTGCAGGTGGTGCTTTGTTACTGGTGAAGTGACAGGTATCAAGTATCGAATGGAATCAAATCCTCTGACGTAATTATATTAATCTGAGTTAACAGACACTTGTCCAGCTCCTCCGAGATTTTTTTCCCCCCCCTTCTAATTTCTATTTAGGCACTTAAAAAGCTGAGTGTTGCAGAAGACACCAAGTTGGGTGGAAGTGCTGATGTGCTGGAGGATGCAGGAAGGATCTGCAGAGGGATCTGGACAGGATGGATCCAGGGGGCCAATCCCAACTCTGTGGGGTTCAATAAGGAGGACATGGCCTCAGGCTGTGCCAGGGGAGGGGCAGGTTGGACATCAGGAGGAATTTCTCCAGAAGACATTTTGCTGTGGTCTGGAAGGTTCTTCGTCCTTCTGATCTGTCCCAGCTTGGGGCTCTGTGTGGCCGGGGACAGTTCCAGTCACCAGCCTTTGTGTTCTCCTGCAGGGATGAGTTTCTCCCAGGGCAGGGCATCTGTTTGGGGGTTGTAACTCAGAGCAGCGAGCCCTGGTGGTGTTCAGGCATCAGAACTGGTCCTGTGCTTCCCAAAGTCACAGGAGGGGCTATTTAGCAGGATAAAATCTCCATAATAACTGTTGGTCTCCCAGCTCATCTCCCTTGGACATGTTTTAAGGGATTAACCACCAGGCTGAGATCACAGTGGGAATACTGGGCAGTTTGTTGACTTTTTTTTTTTTGAAGGAGCAGCTTTTTTTTTTTTTTCCTGGTGTCAGGATCCACTGGCAGTGAACCGCAGCGATTGGGATAATTTGGAGCAGTAAAAGCTTCCCAGAATTTCCCAGCAGGCACCAGCTCTAAGAAAGAGGAGCACAAGAGAGTGATCTCAAGGCTAGGACTGTGCTTTTGTCTGGCTCACTTTGTTCTCTTTCATATTAATATCCTCTCCTTGCCTTTAAAATCAGCCCCATCCTGGTGCAAAATGGGTAATTTCCTGTCGATTCACCTCTTTGTGGAGAATCTACATCTAAAAAGTGGCATTAGGGGAGTTCAAAACCAATTCCACCTAAGCATCCAGCATCATACTAGAAAAGGAGGCCCTGTGGACACAAATCTATATGATAGTCCCTTCCAAAAGCCTGGAATTACGTAAATAGCAGGTGAAAAATTGTTCCCAAGGGAGGCCACAAGGATTCAGACACGTTTTTGCATTTCTTAAAGGCAACTTTCTGAAAGGCTCCTCAAATTTAAACCTAGAAAAACAAAACAAAACAAAACAAAAGTCAAACGTTTGTTGCTCCAAGTCCCATCCAAGCTGGCCTTGGACACTTCCAGGGATGGGGCAGCCACAGCTTCTCTGGGCAACCTGTGCCAGGGCCTCCCCACCCTCCCAGGGAGGAATTTCTCCCCAATATCTCATCTATCCCTGCCCTCTGGCAGTTTGAAGCCATTCCCCCTTGTCCTGGAACTCCATCCCTTGTCCCAAGTCCCTCTCCAGCTCCCTTGGAAGCCCTTTGGGAACTGGAAGGGGCTCTCAGGTCTCTGTTTTGTAGGGCCCCCTCAGGTACTGAAAGGCCACAATTAGGTCACCCCAGAGCCTTAAATTAAATCCTGTTCCTGACTATTTTCTGGCTGAACATGCAGGTTGTGGGGTGGGAAGGGATGGGATTTATTGGGAAACATCAAATTGAAGCTGGAGGGGAGTTGGATGAGTGGTCTAGGGGCCAGGAGCTGGTGAAAGGACATGAGACCCACACTCCTTGGGTGGACCACAGAGACCACCACGGAGGATTTGTGTGTACAAGGTGGCTTAGATCCCTCTGGAGATATTAATCCATGGATAGTCAATATGAGGAACAAGTGGAGTACAGGGATCACACAGTCACAGAACCACTGAGGCTGGAAGAGACCTCCAAGATCATCAAGTCCAACCTTTGACCAGTCCCCACCTTGTCCCCCAGCCCAGAGCACTGAGTGGCACATCCAGCCATTCCTTGGACACCTCCAGGGATGGGGACTCCAAACATCTCTGGGCAGCCCCATTCCATGATTTTTCTGGCTAAATTTCAGTATCTGCTGTCGGATGGGACGTCTTGGTTGCACAGCAGCTCTGCTTCCACTCCCTGGAATTCACATCCAAGGCCAACAAGGAAATCTGGAGTGACTGGTTGGACGAGCATGTCCTCATCAGCCAAGGGAAATCCAGGGATTTCCTGAGGCTCCAAGCACCGTCTGGGACTGTGCAGGAAGTTGGTTTTGGAAAATCTCCCCTCAGGATCAGCTCTTTCCACTGACTACAGGCCCATGCGAGTTCTGAGCCTGCTGCTGTGTTTCCTTTTTTTAAAAATCTCCGGATTTAGGAAGTGGAGAGGGTGGGCTTGTGCAATTCCTGAACCACTGTGGGATCCTGCACTGCCTCCACAGTTCAAAGCTTCTCATATTTTCAGGCAGGACTTGGCTCCTTTCTCCCAAAGATTTTTCATGGTAATGCAATTGTTGCCTCTTTTCTCAAAGCTTCCTGTACTGAGATGAACCTCAGACAGAAGAGAGTGGTTAATTAGCCCAGCTAATGAGAGTGGAGATATCCAGTTTAGTGCCGAGCTGAAGAGGGCTCATTAAAGCAGAAACCCTGTGGAATGAGCCAGGAGTTCCACAAAAAGGAAGGAGGAGGAGCGTTGTTAACCCTTAAAGAGGCTTTGCTTTTCCATCCAAGGTGGATGAAGGAGAGCAAAGCACGAAGGAATAACGAAATTCATCCTGCAATAAATTCGACCAGGGTTGCTGGGCTGCTGGGCAGGCAGTTCTCCCACAGGAAAGGAACCCCAGCCCTGTTTCAGAGGTTAAAGTTTTCCCATGGGAAAGGAGGGAAAGGCTGCAGGATGCTGGGTGAGAATGCATCAGGTGTTTTTTTTTTTTTAGGATCACAGATATCACGTCAAAAGCCAACAAAAAAGGGGAAAATGAGGGTTCTCCTCTCTCTGGGAAATTCAGGGAGGCAAGCAGCTCATTCCTGGGCCAGCTGGGGATCATTTCCCCATTGTTCAACCAAATGTAGGATGAGACACAACCCAGCCATGCCAGGGTGCTCCTGGCTCTCCCTTTGGTCACTGCACCCTTTGGGATCATCCCGTTCCACAGGGGATCTCCAGGTTCAGGATGGATATTAGGAAAAAATTTCTTCACTGGAAGAATGGTCAAGCCTTGGAATGGGCTGCCCAGGGAAGTGGTGGAGTCACCAACCCTGGAAGGGCTCAAAAAACAAGTAGATGTGGCATTTCACCACTTGGCTGAAGATTGGACTTGAAGATTGTTCTTGGAGGACTTTGCCAACCTTAATGATTCCATGATTCCACGACTTGTTTCCTTCATTTTTGTTGCTATCAAGCCCTTTTGCTGCCACCCAACCCCAGCTCCAAGTTAAAACAGCTTTGCGTGGCATTGTGGAGCATATTTGTATTTATATTTATATTTATATTTATATTTATATTTATATTTATTTTAGATTTAGTTTTATATTTACCTTTAGTTTATCGATACATGAATAAAAAATATATCATATCATAAATATATATTTATATATCTAAATATATATTTTATATATATATATATATATATATATAAAACCTACTCTGGCATGTACTGAAGTGCCAAGGGAACCACATATCGATTCACACAAATCCCAGGAATTCACAGAGAAAAACAAACAGCCTGAACCTTTGCCTTGCACTTACAGTTGTTACATTGATATTCTCTATTTTCTTTTCTATTTGTTAAGCTCCGTTTTGAAAAACAGAAGAGGCAAGAAGGGGGGGAAATGGGTCCAGAGATTAACAAAGTGCTTTGTTTTGCTGCTGGTTTATCCTTTTTTCTCATCTAACTACAAAAAAAAGGTGAATCATGAAAAAGGGCTGGTCTTTATACACATTATACTTCAGAAAATACTCTGTAAATTGCGTACAAAGTTAAACTACGACTAACTCTTAATCCTGGTCTTACTCACAGGGACACAGTGACGTAAATCCCAGCCCTGCAGGATCTCTGGGGGCCAGGGAAGTTTGGCTCCAGCTCTGCTGGAGGTGGGTGGGAGCTGCTTGGATGAGCAGAGCAACAAATCTGCAGCGCTGAAGGGGATGGAAAAACGTTTGGAGGAGGAAAAACCGGAGGAGGGAAATTGGGAGGGGAAGGGGGGGCGTGTGGTGTAGAATTCCTGGGAATGAGGCAGCCAGGGCTGGGCATGATGGTTAATCACCCTAAATGTGGTGATAAAACCCACAGATTACGAGAGTTTTCCTACTTCTCTACCATCAGTGGAGGGGGAGAATTAGTTGTGAAGGGGAAATTAAAATGTTGTGTTAATTGTAATGCAAATTAGCGACACCCAGCCCGCGCAGATCGTCTCACCTGGAAATGGTTTGGGGTTGTTTCATCGCCTTAATAGACGTAAAATATTGATGTGTGAGGGGAAAACAAGCCCTGCTCCCCTCAGCTGAGGCATTTTCATGTTGGATCAGCCAAAAATAGCCTGGAGGAGGCTCTTTTGAAGGGCAAACCACCTCTACAGAGCACAGGCAGAGCTTGTGACGAACCAAAAAGCCACTGCGGTGCAAGGGGCTGGAATCCGCCAGGAATTTCCCGTTGAGAGGTGCTCCTGTGCCTTTTAAATGTTAATGGTTGGTGCTGATGACTCTCTACTAGTTGTAGGGAAACTGAGGCACTTCAACAGCTCCCTTTGGAAGGGGAAAATCGAGGGATTCGACTCTGAATAAGATGCATCTTGGTTTTTCCTGGGCTAGGGAATGTGCTTTGAAGTCCTGCAAATGAGAGAACTTCAAAAATAGGGAAAAAAGGGGGAGATCTGATAATGTTCTGTCAGCTGGATCTCCTGATGATGTGTCCTTACTTTATGCACGGTCAGCTCCTGTTAAATAAAGATTTTCCTCAGAAAAAAAACCCCATGATTATTGAGTGTCTTCTTTTCCAGTTCTGAACTACAGTTTAACTCCTGGTAAAATATTCGGACTGGAATGAATGATTTGACCCAGAGAAGTTGTGGATTCCCCATCCCTGGAATTGTCCAAGGCTGGGTTGGATGGGGCTTGGAGGAGCATCCTGGTCCAGTGGGTTGGAAGTGGATGGTCTTTAATGTCCCTTCCAACCCAAACCATTCTGTGATTCCATGATTTCCAAGGGTAGGGATAGACTGGGAAATGATAGGAATCATGGAATCACAGGATGTCCTGAGCTGGAAGGGACCCACAAGGATCCTCAAAGCCCAAATCCTGGCCCTGCACAGGAGGAGAGGCAGGAATTGCTTGTCAAGAAGCACAAGAGCCCAGGTGTGGGGTAAATACCCACCACACCCACTCCCTTCCGACAAATACTTCCATTCCAGGAGGATCCCTCATTTATCCTCTTTAGGTTTTATGGAAAATGACCTGCAGAGCAATATTGGACAAATAGGAGCCCCTTTCAGCCCAGTTTCTAGTGGTGCTGAGTGAGCAGATCAATGAGTCACCAACACCCAACAGGAAACGCCAGCCTGGGATATGAATCATCCCCTGATCCCACCCAGTTTGCCAGGGAAAAGAGAGAAATGTTGGAGAAGAGCGTGGATCCAACTGAATGATGTCAGAGAGAAGTGAAATTGCTGGAAATAGAGGATTTAAGGACAGCATTTCTATTTTGGACGCCCAGAGCTTGGGTATAAACGGTATTGCAACGCACATGAACGGAATTTTGCATGTTTTTACCCAGGAAAAAATGGAGAAACAGGTGGAATTTTGTTGAATACCTGCCTCCCAACCAGGTAAAAATCCTTATGGCTTAATTTCTCCCCTCTCCCTTGCCTGGGGAAGTGTCCATGTATCTGCAATTAAGTCTTAGTTTTATAATTCAGGATTATCAATATCTCACGTCAAGGCTGCTGCAACATCCTTTAAAACACTGACTGTAGATGAGATAGTAGATGAAAAAAATGTGCTTCATTTTCAGGAAAAGGAATAAAACAAGATAAAAACTAACAAAAACTTCCCCTCCCCCCCAAATTTTGGTGGTTCTTCGTATGTACTAGAAAATTAAACAAAACCAATTAGAAGGTAATTTGGGGGGGGGGGGGGGGAATTATTCATTTTCTTTCAAGGAAAAGAGAGAAGCATTTTTTTTTCCTGTCTAAATAAACTATCATTTTGATGGGAAAAAATTTAGAAGGAGCAAAAAGTCTTAGTTCCCTAAATTTTGCAGAGATTAAATGGTTTTTTGAGTGGCATCTTGGAAGGCAGGGGTGAAGGAGAAGTTGACATATAATCCCAGAATGGTTTGGGTTGGAAGGGACCTGGAAGATCATCCAGTTCCAACCTCCCTGCCATGGGCAGGGACACCTCCCACTAAACCACACGCAGGGGTTTGTGCCCCAGGTAATGAAGCCAGATCTGGAAAAATTAACTCAGGTCCAGGGAGAAGGAAATTCCTTTTAGCCTGGAAATGGCTGGTTGGTGGAGCTCTGCAGGAACAAGACTTTTAGTGCTGCTTGAAGTGTTTTCACCCTGGATTTCCCCTGCTGTGCCTGAAAACCCCGGTCAACCAAGCAAACGACTGGAAAATGCACCAGCAGGCTAAACGTTCTCATTCCAAATGGTTAACAAACCATGTGGAAAAAAAAACCTCAGCGAATGATTTCCCAAAGAAAAGGGATCAGATAAGAAGTTTGTATTTATGTTGCAGCAGTTCCAGGTAAGAGGAAATAATGATCACCAGTGATTTACCCACAATAGCTGTGGGCACAGAAGGAGATTCCTGAGTTCATGGAGTGGCTTCAGGGCTTTGGAATGACCTAATCTGGCATGAGAAAGTATTTTAGGGGTCTGGTGTGGGTCTGGTTTTCCTTTTCAATATTCCACGGTGTTATTTCCTCCCTCAGACTGCCAGTGCCCCAAAGGAACATTACTGACCAAAACCACCTCTTTGATCTTTTAATTCAGACATGCCCTGAGAAATAAAATGATTTGTTTGAATGGGTAAAAAGGAAATAAAGAACATTGGTAAAGGTTTTAGGACTCTTGTTCTGCGTCAGCAGTGAAGTGAGGGAAGATATGAATGAAGTGGGTCAGTGGAGTTGCAGCGATGTGGAGCCAAAAACGGGTCAAAAAAGTTGTTTTAGTGAACTCATCCCGAGGAAACAAATGGAGAGAGCAGGATCTGAAGAACCTGAATTATATTGGGGGTTTTTTTTGTAGGTACATTAATAGGGGGATGGAGCACACGGTGAGGGGCTGCTGAGGGATTCAGATGGAGAAAAGGAGGCTCAGGGGGGACCTTCACACCCTCCACAACTCCCTGATGGGAGGGTGGGGTTGGAGCCAGGTGGGATCAGGCTCTGCTCCCAAGGAAGAAGCAACAGGATGAGAGGCAACGACCTCAGTTGACACCAGGGGAGGTTTAGGGTGGACATTAGGAAATATTTCTTCACTGAGGAGGTTGTCAAGCACAGGAAGAGGGAAGTGGTGGAGTCACTGTCCTTGGAAGTGCTCAAAAAAATGAGTCAGTGGGGACTTGGCAACAGAGTTTATTGGGTGTGGGGGCATTTGGACAAAGGCTGGACTGGATGATCTTGGAGATCTGCTCCAATCTTCATGATTCCATGATTGTTTAAATCATGAGTTCACCCATCAGTGACAGCAAGGGGAGCTTGGGGGTGGAGTGACCGTCAATATCTTAATCAATATCTTTTATCTAGAACTGATTTCCCCCTCAAAACTCCAGTTAAAGTTTAAATAAAAGAAGGAATGAAGTGGCCACGAACCACTTTCTAATCTCACTCCCCCTTTCAAACCTCTGTGCCCCAAATTTCAACCCACAAATGGAACAAACTTTAAGAAATCACACAACTGAATGTTCTCCAGTTCTGCTTTTCCCACCTTTGCAGGCACCTTCTCCAAATTCCAGCATTCTCCCTGCCCGTCTGTGGGCCTGGAATTCTTGCCTTGCAAGCCACCATTAGGCCAATTTAAAAATTATTAATATTACAGTAATTTTTTTCTCGTGGTAGAGCCAGGCTGGCTGTGTCTGTCAGTCTTTTCCACGTTGGACTATTATTTTCTGCAAGGGAGAGTTATTAAGCAAAACAGAGGTTTCCCCTGGTAAATGAGGGGATCAGTTTAATTGAAAATCCCGGTAGGAGCAGATTACCAGGGTCAACAGCTTTTCAAACATAAATTATCTGCTCCTAACAGAGGTTTTAGAGGGGACTGAGTGAACCAAGCCACACAATTGCCTGGTTTTTGTTTTGTTAACTGGAAAAAAAAGAGGCAAGAAATGAGACAACAGGGATTGGAAAGGGATATAGAGCTCAGAAATTTCAACCAGTCTGGAAATCTCTTTTTAGCTCTTTCCACTGGCAAAGTGACTGGGAGAGTTCTGAGGAAGTGCTGAGCTCTCCAGCCCAGGCACAGGTTGCTGCAGGCAGGGGCAGAGCTTGTTTTGGGCACAAACTTCAGCCTGATTTCTGCTGGAAGGGGGAATTTGGAGTTGGGCCACTTACTCCTGTGGCTGATAGTGTCAGTTGAGGCAGATAACTGGCCTGGAATGTGGGATTAATGGACCTGAGCCTAATATTAAGTGGCTTTTGCAAGGATGCTCCTCTCAAACACGATACAGGCTCTGGGGGAAAAGTTGTCCTTGCCCTAAAAAATGTTGGTTTATAGATACATGTGTTGTTTTTATAGACACAAATCTTATTGCTGGGCTTTAGGTTCCTCTCATTTAATATCAATCATCCCTCTCAGCCTCACGGGGTGACTCTTGGGGTGTCCTGTGCGGGGCCAGGGGTTGGACTGGATGATCCTTGAGGGTCCTGAATAATTAACATTCCTCCCAGCTCAGCATCTTCTGTCACTCTGTGGAAAATTGCTGCTTAATTTGGGCTTAGAAAGCAATAATGGGTTGAAGGCAGATCAGCTTCTCATTAGTCAGGTGACACACAATTTTTGGGATGGGTGAAGTGACACAGTTTTAGGAACAGATGGATTTTGGACAACAGGCTGTGCTAAATGCACTGAGTGTCCTGTAAATAAATAATTGTTTCGCTTTTTTTTAGATTTTTCAGGTCTGGATTGTAGCATCACAGAATGGTTTGGGTTGGAAGGGACCTTAAAGATCATGGAATTCCAACCCCCTGCCATGGGCAGGGACATTTTCCACTAGACCAGGTTGCTCAAGGCCCAAAAAAATAAAGGATCTGGGGACATCTTAGAGCACCTTCCAGTACCCAAAGGAGCTCCAAGACAGCTGGAGAGGGACTTTGGACAAGGGATGGAGGGACAGGACACAGGGAATGGCTTCAAACTGACGGGGAGCAGCTTTAGATTAAATATTAGGGAGAAATCCTTTACTCTAAGGATGGTTTTCCAGAGAAGCTGTGGCTGCCCCATCCCTGGAAGTGTCCAAGGTCAGATTGGATGGGGCTTGGAGCAACCTGGGACAGTGAAAGGTGTCCCTGCCCATGGCAGGGGAATTGGAACTACATGATCTTTAAGGTCCCTTCCAACCAAAACAGTGCCATAAATTAACAAAGAAATAAAAAAAATATATATATATATAAATTAAAAGCTTGATGTCCTGCCAAACGCACCCCATGAGCTCCTGGGGAGTGCCACCTGCTGCTCACTGGGGAGAAAAGAAGCTCCAAGAGCTCCTGAATTCTGAGGGATCTCCGCTGATCCGCTCTGTGGAATGCTGATGGTCTGGGATCTGGGATCTCAGGGAATAAAAAGCGGCTGTGGTGTGACAAAATCACCATCTCCCAGCACAAATGTGCGACCAAGCGTGTTTTAGAATTCCAACTGCCTGGTCCCATCAGCTTCAGAGAAGCTCCAGCTACTTGGGATTCCACAGCAATACTCCCAGACTTAATAAAACTGTCTGGGGGACTAATGAATTATTTAAAGACTGCATAAAGAAAATGTAACCTATGCATTTAAAGTAGGAAAATCCACTTTAAAGTCATCATTCTGCTGTCTTTATCAATCTTACAAGGTTTTTTCTCCACATATTGGTATTTTGTTTGTCTGGGGCTGAGTGAATTCCAAATGGGAAGTATTGTCATTTCATTTAAGCCAATACTGGGGGGGGCTGCATGAATTTATATTGATAATATTTATAAAGCCTTTTTTTGTTCTGTGTAAGTATTTGCTCTGTTAAACAATAAAGTGCTTCATATAAAATTGGAAAGAAAAATGACAGACCAAAACCACACGCCCAGGTGTGACTTCCTTGGAGATTGGTTGGGTTTTTTGTTTTGTTTTGTTTTGTTGTTTTTTTTCCTGGGCTAACCTTGACCAGGAGGATCAAAGCTCTTTTTCTTTTTTGCATAATAATAAGTTTGGATTTAGAGAGGTGAGAAATGACAGTGGGTGGAGGGAAAACCTGGCAGCTCAACAGCACCTTGAGAGGTTGGGAACCTCGAGAGAGCTGAAGGTACAGGAGTGAGTGGGGAAGAGGAATCAAAGAGGAGGGAAAGAAAAACCTCTGGATAAAGGGATAGGTGTCAAAAATGCAGAAAATCTGGGCTCTGATGCTTGCAGGTGGCCCAGGTCCTACCAAAAACTTGATGGAACATTCATGGATTGGTTTGGAAGAGCCCTGGTAAAAAAAAAAAAAAGGAAAAAAAAAAAGGAAGGGCTGGAAAGGAAGGGGGAAAAAAAAATTCCATTTTGGGGTCTGCAGGGTTAAATACCATCCCCAAAAACTGTTCCCAGCTCCTGATGGTGACAGTGTTCCTGGAGCTGGAGGTGTTTGTCGTTCTTACATTCCCTTTGGATTAGGGAGTCAGTAAGGCTGGGAAAGACCTCCAAGATCATCAAGTCCAACCTTTGACCCAACACCACCCTTCCCACTAAACCATATCACAAAGTGCCCCATCTGCCAGTGCCTTCAGCACTTCCCGGGATGGAAACTCCAGCAATTCCATGAGGGATCATCTTCACAGATTCCTGTGCGCACACAGAGTGACTTGCAACATCCCAGCCCTTTGAGTGATCCGTGACAGGGCCAGGATGGATGAGAAGACAGTGGGATGATTAATTAGAATGAAAAAACAAAGGATGGTTGAAGATAGTATTTGCAGATTAAAATCATAAAATATCCTGAGTTGGAGGGGACCCCCAGCTTGGAGTCCAGTTCTTGGCCCGGCAGAGAACAACCCCAAAAAATCATCCCAATGCCTGAGACCATTGTCCAAACACTTCAAGGGGATGCGCAGTGACAGGACAAGGGAGAATGGCTTTATGCTGAAGCAAGGCAGGTTTACACCAGGTATCAGGAAGAAATTCTTCCCTGGGAAGGTGGGGAGGCCCTGGCACAGGTTGCCCAGAGAAGCTGTGGCTGCCCCTGGATCCCTGGAAGCGTCCAAGGCCAGGTTGGAACAACCTGGGCTAGTGAGAGGTGTCCCTGCCCGTGGCAGTGGTTTGGAAAGAGATGATTCTCAAGTTCTCTTCCAACCATTTGTTGCAGTGCTTTTAATCTGGTCCCTGCCCAATTAGGAGCACTGGCTGAGGATCCCTGGGAAAGGTTTCTGGGGGATACTTTCTGTGTTATAAAAAAACCCAAGTATTTTTCTGCCCAGTGCAAAACTTCTCCTAAAGGGAAAAGTCTCGTGGCATCCACACGATAGGAATGGGCAAAAGGGCTGGAGACAGAGAGGATTTGCTTCTCTCCCTGTTTCTTGAGGCCCTCTTGGGATTCACAGCCAGCAGTGCTTGGATCATGGAGAAACATCAGAACTGGATCCACCCAGCACAAAGAAAACACAGAAAATTTGGGATAAAAGCCCCTCAGAGGAGCTCTGCGCTCTGCCCAGGTAATTTCCAGCTGTGATCCCTGGTTGGAGCACGATTTGGTGGGTTTATCCAAATTTCTGGTTCCTTTGCTGGAAGCTCCCTTGTCCCTCTCAAACACTTGTTGAGGGAATCCCCTTAAGGTGACTCAGATACACGTGGATAGCACATAAAGGCTTGTCATCCCAGGTTTTCCACTGTTGGATTGGAAGCAGGCAGACCAGCAAACAATCCCATACGAGTGGGTTGATCCCCCTCTGCTTAAAATCTGCAAGAATTATTTCCCCAGTTTCCCCTTTTGCTGAGCAGGGACACAGGGCACAACTCCTCCGGGGGACATTCCTGCTCACCAGGTCAGATCCTGACTGGTGGAACTGGGATGTTTGGAAGCGGGTTTTAATCTTTGTTGCCATTTCCAATCCAGCCAGCTGGTGGCCGTGTCGGGTTGGAAATGAGCTCCCGGCCTTCCAGGAGGAAGGAAAACCGCTGGAAAATGCGGTTTCGCCTCCGTGGGGGAAAAAAGCCGCGGGGGTGCCACTCCTCCCAAAAACTCGGGAGTCAAGCTCCAAAGGGCACTAAGAGCCTGTGGATTGGCTCCAAGGGGAGCGTGGAAAGAAACCCGGTGGGTGTTGGGGAAAGGGGAGGGTGAAGAGGGGACTGGCAGGAAAATTTGGGAGAAGCACCAGTGCCCTCCGTAGAAGAGGGGGTGGAGAGAGCATCTGTTTTGGGAAGAGCAAAAGGAGACCTGCCAGTAATCCCTGGGCATATTCTGGGAGGAAAAGGAATCGCTTATCCTTATTTTCCTACTAAAAAAGAAGAGGACAACACGCAGAACCTTCTAGTGGGAGGTGTCCCTGCCCATGGCAGGGGGGGTTGGAATTGGATGATCTTTAAGGTCCCTTCCAACCCGAACCATTCCATGATTCTGTGATATTTCCATGGTATTTGTTTACCACCAGCCCCGCCGTTTCCCACAGCTGTTCCCTCACACCTGCCCAAGAAACTTTTGATGGAATATTTTTTCTCCTGTCATAACTAACCAAAAAAGGTGTCTTTTTTTTTTTTTTCTTTACTGAGATGTGTTCAGGAACATTCCTCCCCCTCCCTGCAAGACAAGTATTTTGATAATCCTGTCAACAACTTTTTTTGATTGGATTTTGGGATCACTTTTTCCCTCCCCCCCCCAAGACAAACTGGTGGTTATTTCCATTACTTTTAACAGCTAAAATGGAGAAAGAAATACTTTTTATTCAACCATTTCTCTCTTCTTTTTTAGCCTAATTTTTCTCTTTGGAATGTATTTTATGTAATATTTCTTCCAGTTCCTTCTGTCCACCCCGTATTCCCCCTTAAAGTCGGAATGAAAATCACTTTCAAACTGCAAAATTTCACACAATCTGGAAAGCCTTTGATAAACTCCATTGCAATTCAGTGTTCAGGACTCATATTCATGGATATTGAATTTCTCCTACTTGAGATCCAGGAGTAATTCCCTCAGTTTTCTTGCATAGCAAAGGTGCCTTTCCCTGAACTACTTCTTCCTACAGACAGGACACTATTTATTATTTATTCCCCATCCCTGGAAGTGTCCAAGGCCAGGTTGGAGCAACCTGGGATAGTGGGAGGTGTCCCTGCCCATGGCAGGAGGTTGGAATTCCATGATCTTTAAGGTCCCTCCCAACCCAAACCATTCTATATGTATTTTCTCAAGTTTTTGCTGCCTTTTAAGAGCTGCATCTAAATTAATGAGGACATTCCCATCTTACAACATTCCCTCACAGCCCCCTTGTACTTTTAGTGCCCAGGGGGATCATTTCCCAATGCATTAAACACCAGGAATTGTTGGCCAAACAACGTGATCCCAGCAGGGAGCCAAGGATTTGCTCTATTACCAGTTACCTCCATCCACAGGGAACATATGAAATCATCAGGAAATTCACTCTGGAAATGTCTCCTCCAGTTAATAATTAGGATTTCTCTGCAAATATTTCATCAGTCATTCCATCACAGTCCATCAAAACAGAAAGATACCACTTATGTCTATCCTTATATATATATATCACTCTCTATCAACATATCCTTGAATATACACTCATATATATTATTGAACATATATTCATATTTATGGAAGGATCCTTAAATCAATTTTTCTTTATATCGCAATTTCAATCCTGCAATAAAAAGTCAACGTGATGGATGTGGGTCTCTCCCCCTCCAAAAGCTCAATATATATCTCTCAGTATCAATAACTCCAGCTATAAACCACACACCTATAAAAGACTCAGCACTTAAGACTAGATTCAATTGGGGAAATTAATTCAGTTACCTGTGAAAAGAAGTGAAAAGGAGTTCACTGTAAATTTGGCTCCTTTTTTTTTCCCCCCCCTTGGCCAAGAGAAACACATTTCATTCCTCACTGATGCACCGGCCAGAAATAATTGGGCTGCGATTTATTGTGAGCAGAATGAGGAAGACAGAAGAAAGGAGCTGCAGAGCTGCTCCAAGCTTTGCCAAGAAGCATCCCAGTCAGCCTCACACAGCTGAAATTATTCCCTTCCTCCACCTCTTAGCACTTTGAGGATGTGGGGATGCCAAAATCCCCTCCTGGAACTCTGCGGTGGGTCAGGGAATTCCGACACTGTGTTGACTCTGTAGGAGTGGAGGGATGATGTCAGATGATTCCTGAGAAGGGCAACCAGAGCTGGAGGAGGGTCTGGAGCACAAATCTGAGCTGGGGGTAGGCTCAGCCTGGAGAAAAGGAGGTTCAGAGGGGACCTTCTTGCTCCTTACAACGCCCTGACAGGAGGGGGGAGCCAGGTGGGACTCTCCCTCTTTTCCCTGTTAACCAGAGACAGGACAAGAGGAAACAACCTCAAGCTGCAGCAGGGAAGGTTTAGGCTGGATGTTGGGAAAATTTCTTCCCTGAAAGGGTTTCCCAGCCCTGGCCCAGCTGCCCAGGGCAGTGGTGGAGTCCCCATCCCTGGAGGGATATGAAAGCCATGTGGATGTGACACTTGGGGACATGAGTCAGTGGTGGCCTTGGCAGTGCTGGGTTAATGGCTGGACTTGATGGCCTTAGAGGTCTTTTCCAACTGCAGTAATTCCATGTTTCTATGGAAGTTTCCTGTACAGAACCTCTCTGCCTGTGCCTCCATCTCTCTGTTTCACAAACAGCTTCCTCGGGCCAAGTCTGAAACGTGAGAGGACACGATGACACCAACAGGAAGAGACCAAGCTTGGTGAAAATCGGGTAAGAACCAAAATCTGACTTTTCCTACCATTTCCATCCCTTGAAAGTGGAAGAGGCAAGGGAATTTAGGGATCTGTAACCCTCAGAGCCAAATATCTTGGACCCATCATACTCTGCACCAGAGATCTGGGCAGGGATCTCGCTGGAGAAGTCAAGGGGGGTGTCTGTTCTTCCAGGAACTCAGAATCAACCTTCAAAGAGCACCAAGAGTTATTCCATGGTTTGACTCCGAGTGGGGAACAGGAGGAAATCTGGTGGCTGTTGGAAAATGGGAGTTGGGAAGAGGAGACCAACAGGAACATCTGGGAGAAGAAACATTCTCCCAGGTGGAGAGGGGATGAAAAGAGCATCTGCATCCCCACTGCCCAAATTTGGAGCTGTTCCTCCACTGGACAGAAGAAAGTCACACTGGCCAGGGCAAGGCTGTTTCATTTATCTGGAAGGTTATTGTCTTACAAGGATAAATAATTAACACTTTAATTCACCACAGTATAGGTTTTTGCTCAGGTGAGGTGAAAATAACTCCACAGGATAATCCCATTTTAGGAGGGCAGAGGGATTTTCACCACACAAAATGGGAGCTGGCTTCAATTTCCAGGCATTTTAACAGCATGACAACAGAAGATCAAGCTGCAAGAAGCTGAATCCAGTACTTCTGTATCCTGGAAAAAACTGTCCCATGGGCCCTGATCCACACCTGTGTTCGAATTCCCATGTCATCCTGCAAACCTTCAGCCTTCACCACATTTCACCCAGTCCAGGGATGGGATTTATCCAGGATTCAGCAGCTGCTGCCTCTTCCTGAGCCCTGTTTTCCTTTCATGGCTCATTACAATAAGTTAGATTAGAACCACAGCTAATTGTTGTTGCTGCAGTAATTTACAGTAGCTGTTGTTCCTGTTTGTACATCATGGAGATGCCATAATGACATGTTGTCTTTCCTAATTATATCAGCCAAATAATCCCCTCTAAGTGCTGTAATAGTATTTTAATTAATATTATTATCCCCATCTCTGTCACAAAGCTTAAAACTCTGGAGCTGGGAAGCTGCTTCTTTTGTTTCTTTTTGTGCCTCCAGAAAAGGTTGAGTTTGACAGAAATCTGCAGGTCTCAGGTCCTTTTTCCAAGCAGGAGAGAGCAAGAGATGGGTTTGATTCTCACCTTTGCCAAGGGTATGACTAGGGGCAGGTGAGTCTCTATTTTGAGACCTCTGTGAGAAGGGGAGAGAATATTCAGATTTAGTTCTCTTGGGTTTGGCAGATGGGATTTCAAAGAAGTCCTGACTTGGAAAGTGAGGCTTTAGTAAATGGGAATTAACCAGCAAATGGTTTTGTGCTTCAGGCCTAGACTAACAATTCCCTATTAGTGATTAGTTAAATTGGGATTCAGTTGCCAGGTGAAGAGAAGCGGGAAAGCATCTGTGGAGGTGACCTTGAGCTTTAATTTGCTGGTTTTCCTTTTCTTAAATAGGCTTTAAATTTATTCTGTGACACAGTCGGGTGCCGACAGCCAGGTGGGGTGAAGTGGAGCTCTCAGGGGCTTACAGGCTGTCGAGGAGGACACACCCACATGTGCATTTTCAGCCCCAGATGGTGTTTGTGTTCCTGTGCTGGGAACCCCAGAGATGTCCAGGCCAACCTGGCTGCTCTTCCAGGCAGAAATTGTGGGGTTGGACTGTCAGACGCTGAGGAGCGACCTGATCTAGTGGAAGGTGTCACTGCCCATGGTAGGGGGTTGAAATGAAATGATCTTGAGTGTCCCTTCCAACCCAAACCATTCAGTTCTTCCTCATGTTCCAGTGGAACTTCCTGGGCATCAGTTCCTGCCCGTTCCTCCTGTGCTATTGCTGGGCTCCCCCCCAGCAGAGCCTGGTCCATCCTCTGCCCCCTCCCTGCAGACAGACAGGGATGAAGTCCCCTCTCTGTGTCTCCTCTGGAGGCTGAACAGCCCCAGCTCCCTCAGCCTTTCCTGCTCCCAGAGATGTTCCATCCCTTCAGCATCTCCGCTGCCTCCGCTGGACCCGCTCCAGGAGTTCCTTGTCTCTCTTGTCCTGAGGAGCCCAGACCTGGACACAGCACTGCAGATGAGGCCTCACTGAATTCCCTGCTTATTGCTCTTTGATTTGCTGATATAATTCAGGAGTGACAGCAGTGGCATCACACCCAAAAGGGGACAGGGAACCCAACACGATGCCGCCCTTCATATCCTGGGGCCGAGGCTGCTGTGACTCAGGGGGTGGGAATGTGTTCACCAAAGAGCCACAGGAGGCTGGATTTTCACAGCTTTGCAAGTGTCTGCTTCGTGAAAAGGTGGCAAGAGTTTTGTCACGGTGTGAGCACTGCAAGATGTGCAGTTTGGGCTCAGGGAAGTTCTACTTTGGGTGTGAAGTGCCCTGCGGTCTGTTAAGGGGGGTTTTTGGAACCAGCTGGATTTTTGAGACCTTCTCTGTTTCAAAGTCTGTGGTGAAAGTGCCTTGTCACCTCTAAAGTACTTATGGAATCACAGAATTGTTTAAATTGGAAAAGATCTTTAAGATCATTGAGTCCAACCATTCTCCCAGCGCTGCCGAGGCCACCACTGGCCATGTCCCCAAGTGCCACATCTACATGTCTTATAAGTCCTTCCAGGGATGGTGACTCCACCACTTCCCTGGACAGCCTCTTCCAACTCTTGATAACCCTTTCAGTGAAGAATTTTTTCCTTATGTCCAACCCAAACCTCCCCTGGCACCGCTTGTGGCCGTTTCCTCTCATCCTTTCATCAGCCTTTGAGCCCTTGGAAAAACAACACCCCCAATTCCTTCCCACCCCTAAAGATACAATCAGTATCTCCAGGAAAACCAGCGTTTGTGAAGTTCACCAGCAACTCCTGAAAAGACCAGGATAGACATCCACTGAGAAAGGGAGGTAGAGGTGAAACAAGGAGGAGCTGAGACAGGAGCTGATGAGTAGAGCAAAAACGGGGACACATTTGATAAAATGAAATTATATCAAATATATGTATATACCAATGCCTTGGCTGACACCTTGGGTTCAGCAGATCCCAGGTCAGGCCACCAAGGTGTGGGGCTGTGGATGATCGTGGAGCAAACAGAAGCCAAAAATACCGATGTCTGAGGAGCCAGCGGGCGTCCCAGCTCTGCCGTGGAGGTCACAGCAAGCCTGATGCTTCGTGGAGCTTCTTTTCCTTCTTCTCAGCCTGCCAGGAGGTGAAGAGGGCAAGCCTTCATGTCATCATCTGGTGAGACTCTGAGCATATCAGTGTTACCAGCTCTGATACAGCAAGGGCTCATTTGGGAGGACTGGGCTGAGCATCAGAAGGGGTTTCGAACTCGGACAAGCCCGTGCAGATGTACAGAGGAAAGTTGTATAAAATCCCATCTCAGGAGTTTTCCCATCATATATAAATATTAAATATATAATATAAATATTATTTGTGTGTGTGTGTGAGGGAGAGTCAAAAAATGCCACTTCCATTGGGCTGTTTCTGGGATTACTGGAGGCTGTCCCAAAGCAATTTCAGTGGTAGGGGCACACATCCCACACTTAAATAGGTCTCTTCCCACCCAGAAATCTGTATTCCTTGAGAATATAAATCGAATTCTGTTACTGTTTTTCTCCTCTCTACAAGAACTGGACAGACAACAGATTTTCTGGGTGTTTTGAATCCTTTTCTCAGTTCATTTTGAGCGTGCCTGGAAGAAAACCAGGTAGTGGCAAGGCACCCTACAATCTTTTGAGGCCAAAAGCTTGGGTTAAACTGAACCATTTCATTTAAATAAAGCAGAAATGGGTTCCTCTGATTTTTACTTTTGAATTTCATTCTATGTGATTGAACAGAATATTTGACGGAATAATATTTAACGGAATGATATTTAACAGAATAGCAGCCAGTGGGAGGGAAAATAAACCAAGAGCAAAAGTGATCTGCAAATGAGGAATGAAAATGTTTTCTGCTGGAAAGGTCAGAGAGGAAGTTTCAGCTCTATTGGAACACTTTTTTTTTTTTTTTTTTGTTGGCAGGTTCCCAAGAGATATTTAATCAAAACCCACAAAACGTTGCTCCATCAGGGAATCAGCAGGTCGGTTCTAACCCATCTACTTAAGACCTTCCACTTTCCCCCAGGGACACCTGAGCTCTGCTCATGTCACAGGAGGAGAAAATGACTCGTTCCTGACTGGGGGGACACAGCCTAAAATGATTTTATAGAGGGAATTGCTATGCCAGGGTAATAAAATAGCAGGAATTAAGCAGTTAAAGTTGGTAACACACATTGGTTTGTCTAGACTTGGTTTTATCCTGAGCTGGAAGATTCCTTACATCATCCAGATTTGCTCTTCTAAGGGTTGTGTGAACAAAAGCTCTAAAAAAATGACCCAAGTTGTTACTGATTTAAATGGCAGCAACAGAGGGAAATTTTCAAAGCATCATTAAGGTTGGAAAAGACATCCAAGATCAAGGAGAAGGAGGTGGAGAAGGGGAAGGAGAAGAAAGAAGGAGAAGGAAAAGATGAAGGAGAAGGAAATGATGAAGGAGGAAAAAGAGGAGAAGGAGAAGGAGGAGGAGGAGGGGAAGAATTGCAGCAAGAAAAGAAAAAATAGAAAAGAATTTTAAAAAAAAATAGCAGTGAAGGAAAGAAACCAGCTGGGAACAAAAAGGATTTGCAGAGCAAAAAGGAGGAGACCAAAGGAAGGAAAAGGTTTGAGTGGAGGTGAGAAAAAAGTGGAGAGCAATGGGTAGAGGTGACACCAAACCAAAACCAAGCACAGCAAACTTGACCAAATGAGGGGGGGGGAAAATTGTGCTGTCAATCTAAAATACTTCATTTAGATTCCAAATTAGTGCTGCTATTCAATTAGGGCATTTTATCCCCTCCACTCAACCTCCCCACCTTTTCCCTCACAGTAACGTTTAGAGGAGCAGCAAAATTAGAAACCAAAATGCACAGGAAGTTCAATATTTAAAATACCCAAGTAAAATGTTTCAGCAGTTCTGAACCAAAAGCTTTTATCTGCAATATATTACAATATCTGCAAGCACCGAGACTCATTTGAGTGTTGAGTGAGCTCCGAGTGCTCTTGATGGAACTGCCATCAGGAATCTTCAGCAAGATTTAATGATGAGCAAGAACTTGTGGAGGAGGCACCAGCAGGAATTTCAATCCCATGGCAGTGTGATTTGGAAGTTTTTTTAAAGATATTAAACCAGCAGGTGGACGTGCCCTTGTTCAGAGTGGACTCTGACCTGATTTGTTTAAGTTTAATTCTCTCTCAGATTGAACTGAGAAGGCTTGAGTTGAACCCATTGCGGTTTTGAATATGAGCTGGTGGTTGAATAAATTAATAAAATCAGTCCTTAGTCCCAGCCTAAGATTTGAGCTGGGTCCTAATTTGAAAGCCAGACCAGAGAGAGCCTGTGCAAGGCATTCCTGAGGTCTGGACTTCTGTGGGTTAATGAATCCATTATTTGCCAAATTTAAGCCTCCAAAGTATAACATCAGCGCAGAGCCACTGAAATCTGGGTCATTTATTCTGGTGTTTATTAAAACGTTACCTAGAGGTAATAATGATTAATAGATTGTTTAATACACATTTCACCAGTTGCTCCTGAATTCAACCCACTCCTTATAACCACGGAGAATAATTGGATGAACTTGTTACTCCTGTGTTCAGAATATTCCCATTGTTGTAACTGGGTCACTAAAGTGCCTGGATTAAAAAAAAAATAAATCTGGTTTTAAAAATAAGCTGGATTTAAATTGGTGAAAGGGAAACTGTGACATCAAACCTCGGCAAAATGGACTTTTTAATTAAATAAACAAATTGCATGTCATGCTCTGGCCTAATATTTGCATAAGGATGTAAGGAATTAATGATTGGGTCAGACCTCTGGTCCTGCTGGGATGGGATTCCCTGTCCAGCAGTGGAATTGGGAATTAAGAGGGTGAAGAACCTTGGATATTTTCTTCACTCTGTTCCCTTGTTAATCCTCTGGGAGTATATTAAAAAATATAATACACCAAGATTCTTTGATGGGATTGAGATCTGTTTGAAAGGAAAAGTAGGACTGAATGGTCACTTCTCAGGATTCAGTCAAAACTCAGGAAAGATATTCTGGAGTTGCCACTGGGAGTACCCTGAAATCCCTGATTTTTTGGGCCACAACAGCCAAAAGTGCTGCCAAAATATCGGGAATCAGCAAGGATGTTTTTGGGAAACAAGACAGAAGGAGGGACTTTGTTGTTACACAGAATTTTGATGGATTTACATCTTGGGTGATCTGTGCAGTTCTGATCTTTGACTGCCCCCCAAAAAAGACCCAGTTGAGGTAAAAGAAAATCCAGGATAAAAAAAATAAAAAAGGGTCTGTGCAGCCTTTTCAGTCTCTCCTCTAAAGGTAAATACTCCACCCCCTTAATAATCTTATTTTCTTTTACTGGACTTTCTTTTACCTCAGCTGGGTCTTGTTTGGGGAGTCAAAGACTCAAGACTGCACAGACCACCCAAAACGTGAGAGCGCCAAAATTCTGTGTAACCACAAAATCCCTCTGTCTTATTTCCCAAACCATTCTTGGTGATTCCAAATATTTTGTCAGCACTTTTGGCTTTTGTGGCACAAAAACTCAGTGATTTTCAGGGTCCTCCCCGTGACAACTCCGGGATATCTTTCCCGACTTTGAACTGACAGTTATCCTGAAAATAATCATTCAATCCTACTTTTCCTTTTAAACAGGTCTCAGCCCATGAAAAAAATCTCCAATCCTGTGGTATATGATATTTTTTTTAATATTCCCTTGTGTGGAAGCTTTTGGAAAATCCAAATATATTATTTCCATGACTTTCCAGAAGGATTTTACCCTTCCTCAAGTGCAGCTGAACCAACAGAGCCACGTTGGCTCTTTCCCAATTGTCCATACTTATCAAATACTTACTGGCCTCATTCTTTCTTGGAGACTCTACCGATTTTCCAGGGAATTACACAGGAATTTCCAAGATATAACGAGTTTACTGCTCACTATCCCATCTTTTGTCAGGGTTTTCCAAGGGTTTTTCAATCCCTGGGAACTGTGGTCATTTGTAGTGGGAGGTTATACACCAAATAAATAGTATATTAATTAAATTATAGTATCATATTATTATACTGTGTTATATTATGCAATATTATAATATTATATAATATTATTATATTGTATTATATTATGTAATACATTATATTTACACCAAATATATATTATATTATATTATATTATATTATATTATATTATATTATATTATATTATATTATATTATATTATATTATATTATATTATATTATATTATATTATATTATATTATATTATATTATATTATATTATATTATATTATATTATATTATATTATATATTTAGCCAAAATTTAATATATTCATTCCTTCAAGACTCTAATCCAGAGCATCTTGGTAGACACTCATAAAACTGGTTCTAAATCCATTTAGAATCAACATGGGCAACTCTTCCTTTCATTTCACTACCAAACAGTTCCAATAACCCCCCCAAATTTTTAGAGGGATGAAAATCTTTACAGAATTAGGTTGAATTTATAAAGTTTTTTTCCACCAAAAATTTGCAAACCATTAATGCAGAAATCTATTTTAAAATATATTTTAAATGTCAGCGTATTTCCCCTTTTATATTTTGGAAATGCCAAACCCCTTTGTTTTGACATCTCTCTAAGTGAAACTTTTTCACCCTTAATTTCAAAATAGCATTTTTTTTTAATTTTGAAAAAGAAAACAGGTCACTCTCCCTGCCACAGCTCTTTATGTCTTGGAAATTCCCGTGTGATTCCCTGGAAAATCAGTAGAGTCTCCATTAAGAAACGAGGCCAGTAAGTGCTTGGTAAATATTGACAATTGGGAAAGAGCCAACGTGGCTCTGTTGGTTCAGCTGCACTTCAGGAAGGGTAAAATCCTTCTGGAAATTCATGGAAAAATTTAGGATTTTGGGATTTTTGCCTGTGGGTGCTCTCAGAGAAGTGGAGCCCCTGGTGTGACCCACAGGCTGTCAGTGCCTCAAAAGGAGACCCTTCAGAGGGCGAGAGGGTACCTCGACCACCCTTTAAGGGGGGACTCAACAGAGGGAAGACCCCTCAGCAGGTCCTGCCAAGGACTCCTTTGAAGAGTTCACAGAATGGCACTTCTTGTTAATACAAACTGGGACAGATTAATAAGGTTGGGAGGTTGTCAGTGATGGATAAAGCAATCTACTGATACAAGAATGAATCAAGGATGAGCTCTGACATGAAGCAATCTGATGGTATAAAAAAGAGCAAGCACAAACCCAAGCTCTGGTCCCAACAGCAGCATTTGACACATGTAGAGTATAACTGTCACCCAAGATGTCCCTGTGGGCTCAGCCCGTCAACTCACCCCAGCAGTTTTGGGTGGACTCTTCTGCAGCTTTTCCTTCATCCCTATCTTACTTTTATATTGTTTCTTTGGGTTTAGGTGGAGCTTGAATGGCTTCAGTCATAAATACCTTTCATTTCTGACCGGTGTAAAGGTCTCTGGTCACACCCAGTGGGAAGGGGGTGGTCGTGGTTGGCACCTGAGGAGGATGCTGGATGTGGTTGTTGGCTCAACAACAGAACCCTTGGATTACCCCTTGGCACACAGGCACTGTATGGTCTCAGTACCAAAATATTGCCACTTTCTGCTGGGATTTGCATGGAGGGGGCCAGGGAGTCTCCCCTTCATTCCATGCTCCATCTTCTCCTCTGAGCAGCTGATTATCATTGTATTGGGAGCATGTTGACCTCATTCCATCCAGGAAGCGGCACTTGCTTTTACCCTCGAACTGCAACCCTGTCCATCATGCCACACCTCCTCAACTACAACTTTTTCTGGCCCTCTCTCAGTGCAGAACTGTTCAGTTCCCACTGTGAATCCAGCTGACCCTCTCAATTTTCTCTTTCCACGTCATCCATGGGGTGGTTCCACACCAGGGGACCTGTGGGTTTAATTACGTGCACAGGGAGCAACAACCCCCTCTGCTCCATCACCTCCTGCCCCCTCTTCCTGTTCCTCTACTCCATCACTGATTGCAGGGTGGGCTTCCCACTAACTGGGAGTGTCTCTCTAATTGTGTTTTGACAATCCCAAGCCTGCTGTTTCCCACCCTGACTCGTTCCAAAGGGGGCCGGAATCTGCGCCGGCGTTGCATTTCCGGGGGGAGGCACCTTCGTTCCGAAGCTCCTCCGTGGTGGTGAGTCAGAGAAGAGGATGGTTGGGAGGAGAAAGGGCTGATTTGCTTCTCTTTACCTTCACTGAAAGGACGAAACAGCGAAGGAATTGCTGACAGGTGTAATTACAGGGGGTTGTGAGGCAGGGAGAGGTGGTTTGTTTGCATGTTTTGCTGGAAAGCGCAGCTTTGGAAGTGCAAACCTCTGGTAATCCCTGACGGAATTAACTTCCTGCAATGCCTTCAAAAGGAAAGGGGGAAGAAAAGAACAACAAAAAAACAGATGCAAGGGGCAGCCAAATGTGACCAGGGCTGGGTTGGTGTCACCTGAGTTCAGATCTCAGCTCCCCACAAGGACATCCCTGTTTTAATAATTAAAGAGAGTTCAGGTTGTCCAGCCTGGAGAAGAGAAGGATCCAGAGAGCCACTTCCAGTGTCTAAAGGGGCTCCAGGAGAGCTGCAGACGGACTTGGGACAAGGGATGAAGGGACAGGACAAAGGGAAATGGCTTCAAACTGCCAGAGGGCAGGGTTAGGTGGGATATTGGGAATAAATCCTTCCCTGGAAGGGTGGTAAGGGGCTGGAATGGATTTCCCAGAGAAGCTGTGGCTGCCCCTGGATCCCTGGAAGTGTCCAAGGCCAGGTTGGACAGGGCTTGGAGCAGCCTGGGCTAGTGGAAGGTGTCCCTGCCCATGGCAGGGGTTGGAATGGGATGGTCTTTAAGATCCCTTCCAACCCAAACCATTCTCTGAATCCATGAACAACCTGCAGGGAACCTCAGCTGAGTGTGGGACCTTGTTTGTCCCACCTACCACAGGGGCTGAGTGGAGATCATGTCCCAAATTAAACCAACCCCATTTCCTTGCTCTCCAGAGACGGAACAAGTGATTTTTTTGCAGATGGAAACACGTCCATGGGAAACATGCACCCTAAGCCAGACAATCCCAGAATCCCAGAATATCCTGAGTTGGAAGGGACCCACAAGGATCATCGAAATCCCATTCCTGGCCTTGCACAGGACCAGCCAAACCTACTGTTTGTTTCTTGGGAATATCTGCCTTGGGATTCAGCACCAATGTGGACACTCTGATACCAAATCAGGGTTGGGAAGGTGTGACTCACCTCACATCTCTTTATCTTCTCCTTTCTTCTCATTTCACTGAAATCAGGAGAACTCTGATGATCCTTCCTCCTGACAAATGATGTGGAAAGCATCTGTTGGCTGTGTAATTTATTAAGGAAGAACACAGGAACAGGAAGAAATGGAATATAAGACAACAAAAAACACGTGTCAGGTGATAATGAATAGTTTAAGTTCGGTTTCCTTTGGATTTCAGGAAGGAAAAGCAAACAGGGAGAGACTTGCTTTGAAGCATCTGAAATTTAGGTTTTTCAGAGAGAGAGAGAAAAAAACCCCTGCATTTAATTCAAAGTCACAGCATTAATTTTGTCTTAATTTTTAAATTAACCCTTGTCCTTTCCCTTGCAAAATGAATGGAAATGAAAGAAGTAGCATTGGCGAAGTGTCACGAAAAGCACTTTTACTCCCCTTCCCTTCTCCTGAATTTTCGCAGCAAAAAGGCAGGAAACACCAAGTGAAAAAGTGAGAAATTCACCCTCTCAAAGAGAAGCGAAAACGTGCATCTCTTTCAAAAGTCAAAACAAGCTGCAAAAACCTTCATTAAATTGCTGGTTGGAATGTTTTTTCCGAAGCAAATGGAAAATGCCACTGAAAGGAGTGTGATTTATCTAAATGTTTACATTTGGAGAGGTCTTGGATTTTTTTTTTTCAGTGGAGAAAAAAACCCCTTTCGCTGTTTTCTGTTAGCAAGTGGAATAATAAGGACTAAAGTCTCTTGGAACGCAGGAGTGGGAGTGGGACAGTCTGCTCTGGAGAAGATTTTACACTCTGAGGAGGAACTGAGAGGCATTCCTCAAATTACACCATCTGCAGACTCTGCTGCTTCTCACCCTTTGCTGACAAAATAAGGCTTGTTATAAATCTAGAAGAATTTAAAATGGTATAAAAAAAATTCCTTTTTTTTTTTTTTTTTTTTTTTCCCTTTTTCCTAGAGGAAATTGGAAGGGACAGAAGGAACCAAAACCAGATCTATGTTAGGCAAAAAAAAAAAAAAAAAGATATTTCAGTCAAGGGATGTTGAGGAAAAAAATAAGCATTTAAATGTGGTTATGTCATCTCAGTGCTGTGTGATACCAAGAACCTGAGCCTGGACTTGAGCAAACACTTGCTCTCAAAGAGTCCCTAAAAAAGGAGGGTCTAGAAAAATGTAATTTTTAAAATATTATTTATGATATAATTTTTGAAATTATTCATTATTTTCATTTTGTTGCTGAGATGCCAACGAAGCTGAAGCAAAGGTCACAGGAACGTTCAGGTGACACCACCGAGCTCCATATAAAAACCTTCAGAATCTGGAGGAATTTCTTCATCAGGAAGAATTTCTCCTTGGAAAGGGTTGTCAGGCATTGGAAGGGGCTGCCCAGGGAGGTTTGGAGTCCCCATCCCTGGAGGTGTCCAAGGAATGCCTGGATGTGGCACTCAGTGCTCTGGGCTGGGGGACAAGGTGGGGACTGGTCAAAAGTTGGACTTGATGACCTTGGAGGTCTTTTCCAACCTAAATGATTCTGGGATTCCGTGAATTTCCAGATTATCCGAGGAGAGAGGCATTTAAAGACAGGTTGATTCATCTGAGGAGACAGTTTATGCTCAAATGCATCCCTAATGACACGTTTCTGTGCTCTGCAGTTTTTGTAACACATCACTGTGATGCAAATCCCTCGAGTGCCAGAGAAATGACACTCCTGAGAGAAATGAAATCACTGCAAGGGCCTGGAGTGACAGGACAAGGGGGAAGGGCTTCAAAAAACTCACTGAGAGCAGGTTTAGATTGGATACTGGGAAGAAATTAAGGTGGGGAGGCCCTGGCACAGGTTGCCCAGAGAAGCTGTGGCTGCTCCATCCCTGGAAGCGTCCAAGGCCAGGTTGGATGGAGCTTGGAGCAACCTGGGATAGTGGAAGCTGCCCCATGGCAGGGGGGTTTGGAACCAGATGACCTTTAAGGTCCCTTCCAACCCTTCTGGGATTCTGTGGCTCTAAATCTCCGGAGATAAAGTTGTTTGGAGTCACCTGACACACCGGGAACCCCTCACTCGTGTGTGGGGGTGATCATAACCCACCAGACAGAGGTGCTGCCTTTCTCCTCCTGATCCTCAAGGTCTCCACCTTCCCCTGCTCCAGTCTAAAAGGCTGAGAAGAGAAGCAGTTTAATTCTGGTTTTTTTTAATTCATTTCTCTCTGAGGAAACCCTGCCTTGCTCTCCCCTGCTCCAGCCTTGCTACTCCAGTGTTAATGCTGGAAAAAACCACATTTGGCTTTTCTAATCGGTGACAACTTCCATGGCAGAGCCTTTTGGGTGGAATATTTATTGGAGACGTGGATTGTCCACCCTGCAAGATATCAGCTGTCTGTAGCTCAAGTTCAGTGGGATAATTCAGCTGAGCCAAGGACGTTTGCTGGGGTAGAGAACCAGAGGATCAAGGAAAAAAAGTTGGAAAGAACCCATCAAAGATCATCAAACCCAGCTGTTCTCCAGCAGTGCCGAGCCCACCACTGACCCATGTCCCCCAGTGCCACATCTACACCTCGAGGGATGATGACTCAACCTTTTCCCTGGGCTCAATCCCAATCCATTCAATCCAAGCACCATCAGCAGACCTGGGGTTTGACCAGGTGTCACTGGGAGCTGGTGCTGGTTGGGACATCCATCCCCCACTGAAGCTGAAAGCAGAAAAGGCTCAATTCGAGTGGATTTGGGGCACAAAAATGGAATTCTGCTGCTCCCTGGGCTTTGCTTTCCTTCTTGGCAGACACAGGCATGAAGCTCCTGGAGCCTTCAGCTCAGATTCCCACAGAATTGGGAATGAGGGAAAGGGAAGAGGGTTTTTTTTCCCCCTCTCTCTCGTGTTTCAGAAGCTGCTAAAGGAACTGATTTCTTCAAATTAGAGCCAATTTTGGGTGTTTTATGGTAACATCTTGGCTGGATCTGTAATTCATTCAGAGAAACCCATTTGCAATTGAAAACCAGATTCATGAGGGAGAAAAAAATCCTCCTGCTTTTTACTGGTTGTTAGAGAATTTTAGGATAGTTGCTGCTTTTTCCATTTACTGGTCAGTACAAAACCTTGGAAAAGTCACATTGTAGTTCTGCATGTTTACAGAAAATAGGGATAGAAAAGCTTCCATTTTCCATATACTTTCTCTGACTTGTTTTTCTTATTTGTAAATACTTGGGCATACTGCCAGTCTTTGATTAAATATACATATATATGGATAATGTTCCTAATTTTTAATTTTCCTTGATGAGTTCAAGCTGCTCTTTAATTCTATGATGGTTCCAGTGCAGTTTGGAATCAACACAAAGGATTGTGATGCTCACTGGTATTTAATGAGGGTTTTGTTTGCTCACTCAAAAAACAACCTTTACAGTGGAGAAAAGCAATAAAATTATAACATAATTTAATATTATCAGATGCAGTGACAGCTGAGCAAAATGGATGTTTGTCTGGTTGCACACACGGGCAAAAAAAAACTTATTTAAGTTTGTTTCCTGAGGAAAACAGGTTAGAAAATACCTCTTAAAGTGTCATTTAACCTTCAGCCCTTGACATTAAGACTTCAGGAGGCAGGACTGGCGCTGGAGATTCTGCCCAAAGTTCAATATTGGGGATCTTTTTGGTTGTAGAAAGACCTTTTTTACATCCCAGTGATGATGGTGGAGATTAAACACGAGCTAAAGTTAAAAGAAAATTATAGTGAGTCAAAGGAAAGCTGGGCTGGAAGTGAAACATCCCAACATACCTGTAAATAATATTCATTAAACCAATAAAAATCCTGATTTTTACCCTCAGGGGGGCTCAGAGCAATCAGGGACTGCATCAGAGGAGCTGCTTTCTCATCTCCAGCTGTCTTTTTCCTCATAAAACTCATATTTCTCCTGGCTGGGGTTGCATCATGCCCAGAATTCCAGGAGATCAGCAAAGGAAACCTTGGAATATTTTCCTTTCTGTCTGGCTGAGGCATTTCAGTTTGGCTAATTGGCCTTGTTTGTTGGTGAGTAGGGTGGTTTGTTTAAAGATTTTGTTGGACATGTCCTGTGAAACAATTATCTTTCCAGGTTTCTGGAAGTGGTTATGTATTTGGTGGATTTTTTTTTGGAGTTGTTTGTCAGGCTGTCACAGTTCTGCCTCACGTGGATTTACTTCCTCGGGAGATATTTTCCTGCTATATCATTTAGAAAACCTGGGAGTAGCTGATAGAAAGTTGAAAAATTGGGGGGAAAAATGGGGGTTTGAAGTGGATGACCAAAAAATGTCACCCTGTGACTGAGGAAACTCCCACAGGAGTGACAGGGATGTGGATTTTCCACCCTGCCAGTGAGAGAAATGAGCTAAAAAATTAAAAGGGCTGATCTTCCGCTCCCTGGGAGGGATGGAAGCTCCTTCCTGGGAATTCTACCTGGCTGGGAAAGACTGGATTCAAGGAATCAAGTGTTCAAATAAATAAGCAGCAGATTCCCCAGGCAAACTGCTGGTGGTGAGGCAGAGGCAGAGCAGAGATCCCTCCCCCATGGTGAGAATTCCACGTTGTTTGTTCTTCTCTGCTGGGCTGGAGAGTCTGGAGAGTTTTCCCTTTGAGGAACAAGGGTATAAATTATATTATTTATCTATTTTCTCTCTTGGTTTGTAGCGTAATAAAATCTGAGAGAAAAGGAGGGGTTGACACCTCAACCCCTGGGTGCTCTGAGCACCCCTTGGACGCCTCTTTCCTGTCCTCTGAAATATTCCCTAAAAACTCTGTGAGCTGAGCATGGGAAGAAGGAACAAGCCAAGTGACAGGGGAGTTCTCCAAAGATCAGGTCAGCCCTTGGATGCCCAGAAAATGGGAATATTTAGATGGGATATTGGGACAAAATTCTTCCCTGTGAGGGGCTGGGATGGATTTCCCAGAGAAGCTGTGGCTGCCCCATCCCTGGAATGTTCAAAGCCAGGTTGGATGGGGCTTGGAGAAACCTGGGGTGGTGGAAGGTATCCCTGCTCATGGCAGGGGGGTTGGAACTGGATGATCTTTAAGATCCTTTCCAACCAAAACCATTCTATAATTTTATGAAGCATTAAAAATCCCACTGAATTCCCGCATGAAAGCGAGAAGAGGAGATTGTGGGTGTGTAAATGTGAACAAAATCCCACTTTTACTCTGGAATGGCTGCTGGTCTGGGAGTTTAAAGGCAACAAATCAGCACTGCTGTTATTTTTTGATGTGTCATTCCCTGGTAGCTCACAGGAAACAGGACATCCCCGGGCCAGGAATGTCACAGTGTGGTCTCCCACCGAGGCACAATAAGAAGGGAGCAAGGAAAACAGGTCAATTCTGGATGGGGATTTTTGCTGCTCATCCCCCATCTCAAATCAGGGCAGATTCAGCTCCCCCCAACCATTCCAGCCCAGCATTCCAAACACAGCTTTCCAAAAGATCTGTGCCTTTATTGCCCCACTGACATAACCCCTGGCCTGATGTGATCCATGGAAATCTGCAAAGCAGGGAGGGGGATCCTTTCCCGAGGATCTGCCGCTTCCAGAGGGTTGTTTTTTTCCCTGCAATGCTGTTTTCCCTCATTCCAACCCAAAAGCGCTGGAGCTGCTTTGGCTTTGCCAGGCACCTCCAGAATCCCTCAACAAACTTGTTTACCGCTGGAATTCAAGTTGCTGTGTGGCCCTGTCGTGGCGTTTTCTTTT
Organism: Empidonax traillii; assembly: GCF_003031625.1. NCBI lineage: Eukaryota > Metazoa > Chordata > Aves > Passeriformes > Tyrannidae > Empidonax > Empidonax traillii. The sequence goes on from NW_020956989.1 coordinate 44,755, forward strand.
CCCTGGGAGCTCCCTGGGAGGCAGCTGGTTGCCCACAGTAACAAAATGACAATAAAAAACACCTTCTACTGAAAAACAGATGAGTGAAAAGTGTGTTTTGTTTTTGTTTTTGTTTTCCAGGAGCTGCCACTGCTCTCTGTTCTTCCCAATCTCCTGTCCCGTGGGTCACTCCTGTCTCTTCATCCCTTGTCCCAAGTCCCTCTCCAGCACTTTTGGAGCCCCTTCAGGCACTGAAAGAGGATGAAACATCCCCCAAAGAGGACGTGGATGGCTGGAGGCAATAAATTCATTAATTACTGGGCTCCTGCTTTTTTTTTTTCCCAAGGTTTTGTTTTCCTGTCAGTGCAGTTGAGTTGGAAATTGATGCCCAAAGAAACTCTTTCTATTTGCCACTCCTTGAAGACAATGTAGGATGCTGATAATAAGAATAATTTGATGGTGTTGAGTGTCTGTCAGCTGTTTTCCTCCAAGGAAGAAGAGCAGGTTGAGACTTAGGTTTTATTCCAGAGTCTCCACATGAATCTGTGAGATGGCCATCGTGCTTTGCCTGGGGGTGGAGAGGCCGAGGCTGAGATGATATCTGGGAATTGTTCCGTGCTGAGGGGAAGGAATCACTGGGTAAAAGTTAGAGAGGGTTGTTGGATGTCAGGACTTCCATCCAGCAGATTTTTTTTGTTTTTTAAACCTCATTAGAGCACCGCACCCTTTCCTTGGACTGGTTTTAAAATACCTCCAGAGCATCCTTTTGGCTGACAGTCAAAATGTCCCTGAGCCTGCCTGGGTGTGGGAACCCTGTATGGGTAAAAACCAGCTGATTTAGTCACATTTAGAGAATCCAGAGAGAATTTTTGCAATACCTGCACTTTTTTTGTGCATAATAATGTGTGCCAGCAGTGCAAGCAAACCCTCTTGGCTGCTGGGCCCTGAAAACATCAGCAGCAGAGGCAGTAATGTTTGTACCCAACATTACAAGCAACTCCCAGTTCTAGTCACTGGGAGTATCCTTGGGAAGAGAAAAAGGGAGATAAAATGATAGCTTAATGTGAAAAAGATTTGTCCAGTGTCCAGTGTTAGAACAGGAAGCCATAAAGGGGGAAAATATCCCTAAAAATCCCTTCTGGAACGACAGGAAATCCATCTGCTCGACCTTATGCTCTTCACCCAGCTTGCACCTTCACGACATCTCTCTTAAAGGAGCCTAAATAGGAGGACCAAAAGACCAAGTCTCTGCCAAAATTGGGCCAAAAAAGTTTCTGCAGGAGGCACTGAAGCCTTCCACAAGTCCCAAGTGTCAGACATTGTCCCATGGATTATTAAACTGCTGGAAGTTTTCCCGTGGGAAGGATGGGAACAAGTTACTTGAGAATTAAATACGTGAATTCCTGGTTTTTTACCTTCCTACAGCCTCCTTAGCAAGTGTTTCTGTGAGCTGCCTCCACTGGATGAGAAAACGAAGGGAAAAAAAGGAATGCACTGGATGCAGTAAAAGGGGTGATTGATGCTGGAAATGCTCCCAGGTTTAGGAATATTTCCCCTCAGCTCCTGAAAATCAGAGGAAAACATAAAGTTAATTAGCCTTCCTTCTTCTGCTCAGGAGCTGGTGCTCAGGGCTGGGGTCAGTCCCTGCCTTTCCTGCCTTCTTCCCAAATCACTGTAAATCAACTGTTGGCAATGGACACAAGGGGAATTTCCTGTGGAATTCAGGAGATCTCTCAGCTCTTAACAAAGTTCATTAGCACAGGACTAATCACTAGCACTAATTTCCTTATTATTCAGCACTTAAGGAGTGAAGAAAGGAGGAGAAGAAATCGAAGTCGGAATTCTCAACTTTATTTAATTTCCTCCCTCCTTCCTTTCCCAAAAGTTTTCTTCGATCCAAAGTGCTCAGAGCGGACTCGCTGCTTGCAAACAAATGTTGGGAATTACCTGAGGTTCGAGATAATTGGGATGAGGGGGCTGTTTCTGTTCAAAACGCCTCGTTTTGTTCCGGGATGGTTAATAATTTCAGTCCACGTGACTTGACTGTCTACATGAACACAATTCCCCAAGGTGGGTGTGCACCTGTGAGTGTGCAAAGGGAGCAAATCTGCAATGATCCTGCTTTTATACACAGTCAGACCCAGGAGAGCGAAAGCAAATGGCCTGAAATTAAAAACTTGCTCGCTTGAATCATTTTCTAAAAGACTACTTATGCTATTAAGTCCTCATCCAATCAATACATCACTTGACTTCAATTTAAATGATGACATTTTTTTCTTCCTCCCGTGTTCCTAAGTCTAATTAAAAGGAATTAGTCACGAGAGTGACAAATTTTAAGCCAACTCCAGAGTGACTTCATGTGGCATTTATTAAGTATCAAACACGGGAAGAGTTTTAAACCAAACTGGCAACTACACTAAAAGTAATGTCTTGGCATCCAAATCCTTTCTTAAAATTAAGTCATTTGTTATTTGGGGGTATTCTTTTTTTTTTTTTTTTTTCCTCAAATAACTTCTTTTTCTGCACTTTCTTTTCTGTTAGGACTGGAGGAGACAGAAATTGTATAATAGTGAGTAATAAAATCTGTCATTCTCTTGAGTAATGCTTTGTAATTAGAATGAAATAAAAGCAAAGCAAGTACAATGGTGCGTGGAGTGCAGGGCTGGGGGTGTAGTGCTGCTCTCAGAGGGTTTAATGTTAATAATGGTGCTGAATTTTCAAGGCTGGAAGGTTCTACTTGAATTGGCATCCGAAGGTGAAGTGGTTTACCTGCACTTTCGGTTCCCAGCCACAGAAATCCTTCAGCAGGGAGAGTTGGGATGATCCCCGAGCTTTCATCGCTTCGAGGCACGAGCTTTGGGATGGAAACCCAAAGGCTGTGCAAAGCAGACACTAGGTGGCCGAGTTCCCCTCTCAAACACTCACCTACATCGGGTCACGCTCTGCCTCCTCTGGGATTTATTGATTTGTTATATTTATTTATTTATTTATTTCCCTCTTCGGGATTTGCCGTTCCCCAGAACTGCCCTTGCCGCTCCGTTTGGGCTCCTCCCATGTGGAAATGGCAGAGCATTTGACAGGTGAGGTTTTATTTGAAATATTTCAGGCTCATCGAAGCTTTAAGGTGCGAAAAGACCTCCAAGATCATCAAGTCCAGCCTTTGACTGAACACCACCCTGTCCACTGAACCATAGCATGAAGTGCCAGGACAACTTGATTTTTGAGCACTTCCAGGAGTGGTGACTCCACTACTTCCCTGGGCAGCCTGTTCCAATGTTTAACCACTCTTTCAGCCCAGAAATTTTCCCTAATACCCAACCTGACTCCCCTCAGGTGCAGCTTGAGGCCATTTCCCCTTGTCCTATCGCTTGTTGCCTGGGAGAAGAGTCCAACCTTCACCTGGCCCTCCTTTCTGGGAATTGTAGAGAGCCAGAAGGTCTCTGAGCCTCCTTTTCTCCAGGCTGAGCCCCCCAGCTCCCTCAGCTGCTCCAGCTCCTTCCCCAGCTCCCTTTCCTTCCCTGGACACGCTCCAGCCCCTCAATGTTTCTCTGCTTGTGAGGGGCCCAAAACTGATCCCAGGATTTGAGGGGTGGCCTCACCAGTGCCCAGTTCATCCCATAAACTTTGCTCCAGTCCAGAGCTGTGTCTCAGTGACTGGCAGCGTGTCCTCAAAGCCAGGATCACTTTCTGTCACTTTAGATTGGTCCTTTCCTGGGTTTCTCCAGAGCCAGAGGTTTCACCTGTTGTGCCCTCTCTGGTCCTGGAGCAGATGGCCCTGGTAGGGCTGGGAATTTTGGAAGATGGATCTTTCCCAGCCCTGGGCAAGAGAGATGAAGGATCTGCCCCGGGACTGGGAGTGCTGGGAGCCACCTGCAGCTGCTCAGTGCAATTATCACTCTCATTAACCAGCATTTAACGGGCTCACTAATTGCCAGGCAGTAATGACATGCACAGGATTGTCAGGTTTGCTGAGGAACTTCTGGGATCTGGGAAGTTTTGTGGAAATATGGATGATTTTTTGCTTTCTTCCTCATTTAGAAAGTGTTTTCAAAGGAGCAACACACTTTAAATCCTGATTTTTAGTTAGCTTTTCTTCCTACTTCTGTCTCAGAGATTCCAGGGAATATTGAGTCCACTGCCCCCATTTTTAAAAATACACTGAAATACAATTACTGCCACTTTTTGTAAACGCTTATTTCAAAGTTAAATCCAACTAAATCCAATTCCCAGGTTTTTTGATTCGGGAATAACTTCCTCTTGCACAGCTCAAAGCTATGAAGTTTTCCCTCCTTGATATCTCAGACATTCTGTCAAAACCCTGAAAAACTACACAAGAAATTTGCTCTTTGTACCCTCAAGTTCACACTGAATGAAAAAATCACGGAATAGTTTGGGTTGGAAAGGTCATCCAGTTCCAACCCCCTGCCGTGGGCAGGGACACCTTCCACCAGCCCAGCTTGCTCCAACCTGGCCTTGGACACTTCCAAGCTTCTCTGGGCAACCTGTGCCAGGGCCTCCCCACCCTTCCAGTGAGGAATTTTTTCCCAATATCCCATCTAAACCCACTCTCCATTTAAAGCCGTTCCCCTTTGTGATAAAAGGATTGAACAATGATTGCTCAGAATCTCTTTTTAGGGCGATTCCAACGAAGACACAAATCACTGCAGATCCTTCCCTCCTCTTTCCACTGGATTGGCTGAGACAGGTTTTAATTGACGAACCGAGGCAGGTTTCAACTGACGAACCGAGGCAGGTTTTAATTGACGAACCGAGGCAGGTTTTAATTGATGGACTGGGACAGGTTTTAATTAATGCAGGATGTGCCTTTTTGTTCCTTGACGTGGCAGCAGCTTCGCTCCGGAAGGACACGTGGTGACAAACCAGAGTGGGTTTAATCTTCATGACTTCCTTTATCAACCAGACATGAAACCTCCTGGAATAGATAACAGGTTCCTTTGACAAGACCTACTTTCCAGGGAACAATGTCATCTGGTGCAGCAGAGGTATTTTTAACTTGGAGTTTTCTATTTTAACTTCTGAGTTAACGGTGATTTTCCTGGTTGAGGATCAGACTTCACACTCCCAACATTTCGCTCCTGGAATCGTAGAACACCCTGAGCTTGAAGGACTTGATAAAGTGTCCACAATTAATTCAATCCCAAATCAGCTTCCAGAACTCTGTGGCTTTTTCTGTTGGAGCATCAACTTCCACGCTGCCAAAATTCTCATATATTTCTTTTTTTTTTTCAATTCATTTCACATTCAAATGTGGCCTCAGTTGGTAGAAATTAAAATTGAGGGAGCTGCTCTGGTGGAAGGTGTTCCACCCCATGGCAGGGGGTTGGAATGAGATGATCTTTCAGATCCCTTCCAACCCGAGCCATTCCACAATTCCATAAATATTTATAGGTCAAGTTAAGTCTATTAAACATTTACTGCCACGACAGGACACACTCCTAAGGATGCAGTGGGAACATTGCAACACTCACTGTGGGTATTTTGACTCGGGATCCCAAATGATGGGAGAATTTCGCTGCATCCAGGTGTTCAAGCCCCTCTTCTTCTACATAAAGGACTTTACAGCTGCTTTTTGCCACCCTAATTATGTGTTCAGGCCCCGTTCTGCCTCGAAGACTGGCTCAAAATCCCACCTAGTAAAATGCAAAAGATGAAAACAACCTGTTATCTCCGGGAGATGCCCTCTGCAGATGGCTGGCTGAGGAAAATGCCGCACCAAAACGCCTCAATTCTCTAAAAAATCAGCAGAAAGGGGTTATTTTCTGCTCCCCGGGGACCCCGTGATCCAAGAGGCGCTTCCACCCCTGTTTCTTTTCCACGGAGAGCGAGAGAGACGCAATTTTCCTACTGGCACATCAAATTCCTTAATCTGTTTGCCCTTTCTGCAGCAGAACCTCCACTTGGTAAATAACCTGGGGATGGGGAGCAATCAAAGCAGTGGAGCAAAGCCGAGTTATCAGGAACTTTTCGAAACGCGGGAAGGAGCTGAAAACCGGGGAGATGGAGAGGAAAGGAACAGAAAAAAAAAATACCATCCCAGGGGCACATTTCCTTGCTCACTAGGCAGCAGGTTGAATAAGGTACAAATAAACTGTCATCTTAAAAGGTACCAGGCGCTGACGCAAAAGGGAAGTTAAAACAGCAGCTCCTCGGATATTCCCAGCAGCGGATTTTGCTGCTTGGCTGCAATCCTGAAAATTGGAGTTGGGTGCTGGGCTCTGGCAGGGATTTTGCTGCCAGGCAGCTCATGTTCTGCTTCTCTTTGCGCTCTCTTAGATCTTGATGGTCCCTGTTCTGACTGTGCTGGGGTGTGTTTATTTATAACCGAAATTTCCAGATGGTTGTTGCTGGCAGACTTGGGGCTTAGGGAGGTCGGTTTAACGTTGGTGAACTTGTGGTGACCATCCCCCCTTATGCAAACATGTAAATATGGGTTTAGTCCGAGTTTTGAAAAGAGGGAAGTTGCAGGAATGTTGCTCCATGCCTGGAAGTGTCCAAGGCCAGGCTGGACGGGGCTTGGAGCAACCTGGGCTAGTGGGAGGTGTCCCTGCCCATGGCAGGGGGTAGGAATTCCATGATCTTCAAGGTCCCTTCCAACCCAAACCATCCCGTGATTCTTTGCTTCTAATATTCTATTATGAACCCTGTTTTTACATTTTCCACCATATTCCCATTACTGGCAACTTCCACAGGATTTTCTTCTCCTGTGACACCATTTTCTTCTCTGGTCACAAATTTACAGTCTTCAGCAAAAGTTTCTCCTAAGTCTGCATGCAAATGCAGGCACAGACATGAATCAGATTTAATCTAAAGCTTTTAAATGCAGATCCTTCTCAGATCCCATCAGGATTAGGCCGAGGGCTGAACTTCATCTTGGCCTGCTCAGGAACACAGAACTCAACGTGCTCCAATAAATTCTGCACTAGTACACAGCACTGGGCAGTTTGTCTGATTAGAAAAACTTTTAAGTTTAGGAACAAGTTTAGGAACCTGAAGTTGGATGGAGAGGGGCTGTGGCATTCATGGCTCCGAGGTTCTCTTCACTGAATTCAGGATTGCTGGACCCTGGGGTGGGAAACATGGAAGAGATGGGGCTCAGATCCAGACCTGGAGAATAAAAGGATCCAGGGTGAACTTCCAGTGCCTAAAGGGGCTCCAGGAGAGCTGGAGAGGGACTTGGGACAAGGGGTGGAGGGACAGGACACAGGGAATGGCTTCAAACTGACAGAGGGAAGGTTTGAATGTGATACTGGGAAGGAATTCTTCCCTGGGAGGGTGGTGAGGCCCTGGCACAGGTTGCCCAGAGAAGCTGTGGCTGCCCCTGGATCCCTGGAAGTGTCCAAGGCCAGGTTGGATGGGGCTTGGAGCAACCTGGGATAGTGGGAGGTGTCCCTGCCCATGGCAGGGGGGTGGACCTAAATTATCTTTAATGTCCCTTCCAGCCCAAACCATGGTGTGATTCCATGACTATGGAAGGTACCACAAGAAGCCACAACTTTGCCCCACAGGAAGGAAGACATTTGTGAAAAGTCTTCCTGAGGCTGAGGTTGGTGAAATGGAGGTTTGGGTTGCCCAGGAATTGCAGCTCCAGCAACAGAATTGCTTGAGATCAAGTGAGATGGATTTCTGCCAGGAATGAGGGAGGCCACGTAAACAAGCGAGAAGGGACATCATTTTAATAATTTTAAGATCTTTATGTTCATAATTTTAAGCTCTCAGGTTTAGGAGACATTCAGATGAAAACTGCTCTGCAAACCAGAGCCACCTCTCGCTTGGTGTTTACTGGGACTGAACAAAGAGACTAAATCAGTGTTCAAACAAAACCCTCAAGATGAAGCTGAATGTTCCAGGCACCACTGAAAACAAAATTATTTTTACTACTCATTGTTTTGTAGTTCACTACAGGCAGCAATTTGACTTTCTTAGAGCAGAAATGACCCTTTTTGGCTATAAAATCCCCTTACCCAAGTTCGAGAAAGAAAAATATCACGCCCCTTCTCCCCCCCTAAAAAAATGCTCTCAGGCTCATAAAGACCAAACAACCCCACCCAGGCAGCCCTGAGGAATCCAAGTTCCATTTCTGAAGTGGATACCTGGTTTTAGCTGTTTTCACATCCATTTTAACCTGCAAACAAACCCCTTCCTCACCTCCTCAGATGAGATCCAGACATCACTTACTGGAAAGGAGATAAATTCCCTCCCAGGGAATGTCCCACTTCAGTGCTCAGACTTTGATTCCTGCTCCAGAAATCTTGCTGATGGAATAAATCATGTTTCCAATCAGAAAATCAAACTGTTTTGTGTTTTTTTTTTTTAAAATCAGATGCTTCATCTCCCCCACATCGAAAGGGGGATGTGTTTTCCCCCCACCTCGTGTGGTTCACACACAGGATTTGCTCTGCTTAGGGGTGTGTAAATCCCCTTTCAGAAGGCAGAAATCCCAGTTCCTCCAGCGCCTCCAAGTCCACTCTGGGAATCTGGGATGGGAACTTCATCTCCATGAAGCACAGCTTCGGAAATCGTGAACATCTTGAGGAACTTGATGGAAAATTTGGGGCAAGGCAGAGTTATTTGTTGACCTGCAGCTCTCCCATCCTCCTGGTTGGCCAGACAATTAATGAAGGATGTGTGGGAAATTCTGACAGGAGCTGCCAACCACTCAGAATATTGATGATGGAGGGAGAAAGAGGCTCCCAAAGAATTTCTGGAAGTGGGAAACTTTATTAGGAGTGTGGATAAAAGTACCCCCAGACTCCATTCAGATCCTGTGTCTTCCACATTTTCTAATAAACACATCTTGATATTAAACTTCTTAATATGAAACCTGTGTGGAAAGTGGTTTATTATTTGTCTATTGTACTGCAGCATTTGGAGGGGGAAAAAAAAAGCCCAACAGCATATTTTGCATAAAATGTGATCAAACATTGTTTTTCTCTGCTAAACTGGAAAGGAGACAATGCTTTCACTCCAAGGGAATGTTCCACTTCGGTGCTCAGGCTTTGATTTCTGCTCAGAGATCCTTCTGATGGAATAAATCACATTTCCAATCAGAAAATCAAAATATTGTTTTAAACGAGATGCTTCATCTCCTACACATTTTCTGCCTCCTGCTGTTTTTTGTTTGTTCTGTCTGAGACCCAGTAATTTGTGAATTAACACAAAGTCTGGAATAATTTTCAATTTACCAAACAGGATTCTTTTTTAATGTTTTTTTTTAACCCAAGAATTGAAGTTTAGGGAAAACTTCTGGTTGGAAAAAGTTTTCCTTTTGCACTGAGTGCTCTTCAGAGCTGTGACCTCCACATCAATCTGTCTGGGACATGATATTGAGCCTTTCACAGCTACTACATCATGAATTAAAAAACCCATAACTTTCAATTAATTACGACTTAAATATGCCTTATTGAAATTTCTTACCATGTTAAACTGGATTTAGAGATGAAAACCTTCAATCTAAGGATGTTCCAGGGAACAGCAAACCCCAACCTGGCCTTGGACACTTCCAGGGATCCAGGGGCAGCCTCAGCTTCTCTGGGCAACCTGTGCCAGGGCCTCCCCACCCTCAAATTCAAGAACTTCTTCCAGCAACTGTTCCCAATCTGATCTGGCTGGATCTGGGCACCCTCAGCAACTCTCAGGGAAGGTGGTGGTGAAGTTGGGCCCAGATCAGTAAGTGCAAGGAGAGGAGTTTATTGAAAGCTCTCTTAAACGATGGAGGAATTGATTTTTTTAGATGACTCCTTCCACATACAAAGTGGATGATCATCTGGAGTCTCTCTTCAGTCAGCAGAGAGAGTTGGCTCCGTGGGACAATCACCACTTTCCTGGGAGTGGAGTCCAAGCTCACAGCATTTGCTTGTTCCAGGTGTCTGTGCTTTCCCATCAAAGCAGTAGTTCATTGGTTAAAAAAGCACCTTTGTTGTCCAAAATGGAGGATTTTTTAGGTTTTCAGTTGTTTCCAGAAACACCTGGATTTGGACACTCAAATTTGTCCATCTTGGATGGGCCACATTTCCCTGTGCCTGAGGATTTCCACCACCAAGAGCTCTATTTCATCTTTGGACTGTAAACAAAATTCACCCTTGGGGTTCCTCTGGAATTAGAGCCATTTTGAAAGCATTTACCTATGGAAAAGATGTCTCCTGTCAGGCTGTTGGCACGTTGGGACCCACAGAACCATTTCGGTGGAGGAGACCTCCCAGATGATCAACCTGTGACTGATCATCACCCTGTCACCCAGCCCAGAGCGCTCAGTGCCACATCCAGTCATTCCTTGGACACCTCCAGGGCTGGTGAACTCCTCCATGCTCTGACCCTGCGATGTTCTCACCCCAGAACGAGCTGAAGAAGCCGTTCCAGGTGAGAACTCTCCCACCTCTCTCCGAATTCACTCCCCTCCAGCTCCGAGTTTCCCAGGACTCATCTCCTGCTTCTTGCCGTGAAACGCTGGCTGTGATTAGAGCAAGGAAACCCTTGTCACTCACCCACCAGGCTGCCCTGGCAGAGCAAAGCTCCTTTTCTGTGCCCTGCATCGCACCCACCCACCTCCCCCACGGGGTGGGCCGTGTCTCCTCCCCGGGGGAAGCCCTGCAGCTCCTGTGGGAGTCTGGGGGGTGTGGGTGTTTTTCATCCCAATTAGCCTGCACGCCGCCTGGGTGGTACCAGACACAAGCTGGCGTGTCCTGCGTGGCAGAGGCTCTGCCAGCACAAGAGACTCCCACTGCTCCTGGGGAAAATATCAGCCGTTGGCAAGCCCGGCCCCGGGATTTACAGATACTCGTAATTGTCGTTTTTATTTTAGAAATACGGCTCTGCCCCCGAGGCTGTTTATCGGCAGCCCCCTCTGCGTACAATGCTTGGCTGGCATTTCTCAAACTCAGCCTTTTCAGTAACAGAAGGAGGGTTTTTTGGTTTGTTTTTTCTTTTTTTTTTTTTTTTTTAATTCCCTTTGTGTCATTCCAGCCTGTATCCTTCCATTTTTGGGAGGGAAAAGCTCTGGGATGAAACCCCAGGCCCTTCCTCAAAGGTTGATTTGGGCTCCACGTCCCTGGAGGTGCTCAAGGCCAGGCTGGGTGGGGTTTGGAGCAAGCAGGGCTAGTGGAAGGTGTTGGGAGTTGGACTGAGACGATTTTTAAGGCCCTTCCCAATCCAAGCCATTCCACGAGCCTGTGCTTGTTGTTTTTGTGTTGCTGGAAGGAGAGTGACCAAACCACCCAGAAGGAATGGTGAGCGTTCCCCAGAGTCCACAGCATCCTCCTTAGGTTTGGTGGGTCCTTAGCCAGAGCTCCAGAAACACCTCCCTTCACGAGGCTGTGGGCTGGAATCCCAAAAGGAATTGTCTGGGGTTTCACTCTTAGGCATCACTGCCCAGGGGAGATGCCAACTGCTGTTCCCCACGTGGTTTATGGACGAGTCTCCCAGCTCTTCATGTCTAAAGAACTCGATTCACCACCACCCGCTGGCTTTCTCTTACATTAGGATGGAGGAATAATTATGGGCTTTCCACACCCTGGAGAGATGGTAAGGGAAAAACGAACAAACAAACAAACAAACAAACAAAACCCAAAACCAAAACCAAAACCAAACAAACACCCCCCCCCCCCAAAAAAAAAAAAAAACAAAACAATAAAAAAACTGGCTAAAAACAAGCAGGCTGTGAATTTGCAGGCAAAGTTGTGCAATTAGTTGGGGCCTGTTATGAAGAGTGTGAGAACAGAGTGAAATACAGCAGATGGAGAAGACTCAGCAAACACACGCTTTGCTTGTTTTCAAAACTTTTCAACAGCATTTTTTTTTCCTTTTTTTTTTTCTTCCCCCCTCCCCTTTTCCCTCTGGCTGTTGTTGGATGATCAGTAGTTCCACTTTTGGAAGAGATCTAAAAGCTAAGAAATACAGCTTTGCAGCCAGAGTGAGTTGTAGAGGTGGTTTATCTTCCCTCGGGAGGACCTTTATTTGGATTATAACTGAAGCTCACCCTTTAATATGGGTGGAAAGTTAAAAAGGAGGGTAGATTTAGTTGGGATATTTTGGAATAAATTCTTTGCTGGGAGGGTGGGGAGGGACTGGAATGGAATTCCCGGAGAAGCTGTGGCTGCCCCAGCCCTGGAAGTGTCCAAGGCCAGGTTGGACAGGGCTTGGAGCAACCTGGGATGGTAGGAGGTGTCCCTGCCCATGGCAGGGGTTGGAATTCCATGATCTTTAATGTCCCTTCCAAACCCAAACCATCCTGGGATTCTATGATTAAACGAAAATACTTTACTAACAGAAATTTAGGGCTTGATGCTGAAATACTTTACAAATTGAGACTGAGGGCCAAACTTCTTTTTTACCCCTCAATGTTATATATTTAAAGTAAAAAGAAGCCCTTTGCTGCATAACATTATATCTGTACTTGTCTTCTTTAAGTGGGAACCCTCACTTCAAAGATTTTCCATTTTTTAAGGAAAGGGTGAGGCTTTGAACTCCTTGAAAACCAGCTACAAAACCACCCTTTGCCACCAGTTCTGGGACACTTCAGTGGGGACAGTTCCCTCTCAGAGCCAGAGGAGGTAAATTAGACACCAAATAATCCAGGGAGGAATGGTGAAGGACAAAGATTATTCCCAGATTTAGTTGTGCCTGTTTTGCATAATCATTCTCTGTGACACTGGGCTGTAACTAAATCCCGGGAATCTCCCCCTCCCCGCTGCTCTTGGGCTGACCACTGATCCTGAAATCATTTCTGCACCGGGAAAAGCTCTGACCACCCCCCTACAAACCTCAGAGGGCTCCAGATTTCCAGCATCCCCAAAAGGATTTGGCATCACAGCACTCCCAGAGCTCCAGGATGATGGAAGCTTCTCCCCCATGTCAGGATTTGGCATCCCAGCATTCCCAGATCTCCACACCGATGGAAGCTTCCCCCCCACCATGTTCCTCCCCTCTCAAACCACTTTCCCCTGCTGGGATAAACCCCCCCCCTTGAAATGTCAGATGAGCAGGAGTTTGCAGGTGGCTCCCCCTCCCTGCTGGGGGATATTTTGGGGGGTCCTGACTCACAGGCGGTGCCCGGGGGGGGGCTGCATCACCCACCTCTCTGTGGAGGAGGGCAGGTGGGCCAGGCAGAGCCCCGGCCCCGCGGGGAGGGAGATGCTTTTAGCT
>NW_020956989.1:58477-60320 GCF_003031625.1 Empidonax traillii
TGAAATGTCAGATGAGCAGGAGTTTGCAGGTGGCTCCCCCTCCCTGCTGGGGGATATTTTGGGGGGTCCTGACTCACAGGCGGTGCCCGGGGGGGGGCTGCATCACCCACCTCTCTGTGGAGGAGGGCAGGTGGGCCAGGCAGAGCCCCGGCCCCGCGGGGAGGGAGATGCTTTTAGCTCTGACTCATCCCCGAGCTGCCTTCGGGAGGGAGAAGCGGCAGCTTCAGGGAGTGGGAGTTGCTCTGCAATTTGCTGTTTACAGCCTTTGCTCGCTGCCTTTTCCCACCTGGGGACGGCTCTGAAAGCCAGAGAGCAGTGATTTTGTGGCTCACAGCGTCGGGTTGAAAGTCTGGCGTCTGCAGGAAGAGCTGGGAAGCGGAGAAGGGGAGAGGGGGAAGGAAAAGGCTTCTTTCGGGCAGGGATGGGATATGCACAAAATACAAATTGCAGCAGCAGCAGCAGCAGGTTTTTGTGCACAGAAGTGGGAAATGCTACTTTTCTGCGTGTGTTTGTGGGTTATTGTAACTGCAGACAGAGCTGGAGATTATCCCACCTGAATTCCAGGAGTGGTGTGGTAGCCACTGGGCTCCTCTCTGCCAGCTCCTGGCAGTAGGAAAAGCAGAAATCTCGTCACATTTGGAAAAAAATACTGGGAAGTGGATTTAAATTACCTGTTTAGAAACAGGCCAGAACAGCTGGAATTTATTTTATATCCAAGACTCTTACTTTACATCCAGGACTCTCTTATTTTACACCCAGGCCTCCAGCCTGTCCAGAGGGTTTATTGTCACACATCAACTTGAGAAATAAGGTGGGAAGGGGAAGAACAAGAGTTGCTTGAGCCCAGATCCCGGCTAGATGTTTGATCCCAGGCTCTAGTGTCATTCCTGCCACACAGGACCCAGCTAATCCACCATGAGTTCCTCAGACCTGTCAATCTTCCCATCAAACCCGGTGTCACTCGGGTCCATTTCCCTCTGGATGCATCAGCCATGGAGAATCAATTCCATGCCTTGGGGGCTGGGTAATCAGTGCCATTATCTTGTTTACTGCTTGGGGACATCTCTAGATGTCCTTGTAACACCCTGGTCAAAGGGGAGTTCGGTTATTCCCGTGTTTTCACGTGTCAAAGTGGCCGTGGGGAGATGGATCCATGAATCTTTGCTCTGCCAGGCTTACGTTGTTTTGCAGGGCTTGATCCTCTCCACGTTTTCTGGGAATGGCACAGAATTCATAGAGTGTTTTGGGTTGGAAGGGACCTTAAAGATCATCCGGTTCCACCTCCCTGCCATGGAAAGGAACACCTTGCATAGACCAGGAAGGGAAAGAGGGAAGAGGGAGAGCACAGAAGGAAGGAGGGATGGGGTGGGGGGAAGGTGTTTTTAAGATTATTTTACCTCTCACTCTTTTATTCTGATCCTGTTAGTAACAAATTTAAATAATATCCCCACTTTGAGTCTGCTTTGTCCATGAAGGTGATCAGTAGGTGACCCCTCCCAGCTCTTATCTCAACTAATGGATCCTTTGCTGGTTTTTTTTTCTCTCTCTGTCCAGTTGCAGAAGGAGAGGGTGGCTTTAGTGGGTACCAACAGGAGCCAGAGTGTGCCCAGGGGGACAAGAGGGCCAATGGATCCTGGCCTGGCTCAGGGACAGTGTGGCAGCAGGAGCAGGGAAGGGATTCTGTCCCTGGGAGGCCACCCCTGGAGTGCTGTGTCCAGCTCTGGGCCCTCAGCTCAGCAAGGACATGGAGGGGCTGGAGCAGGGGCAGAGAAGAGCAACGAGGCTGGGGAAGGGACTGGAGCACAATTGCCATGAGGAGAGGCTGAGGGAGCTGGGGGGGCTC
>NW_020956989.1:60824-65080 GCF_003031625.1 Empidonax traillii
GGCCCTCAGCTCAGCAAGGACATGGAGGGGCTGGAGCAGGGGCAGAGAAGAGCAACGAGGCTGGGGAAGGGACTGGAGCACAATTGCCATGAGGAGAGGCTGAGGGAGCTGGGGGGGCTCAGCCTGGACAGGAGGAGGCTCAGGGGACACCTCAGCACTCTCCAAAACCCCCTGACAGGAGGGGGGAGCCAGGTGAGGGTTGGGCTCTGCTCCCAGGAATCAGCAGTAGGACACAAGGTCACAGCCCTGAGCTGTGCCAGGGGAGGTTTGGGTTGGATATCAGGAAGGAATTCTTTCCAGAGAGAGGGATCAGCCATTGGAATGGGCTGCCCAGGGAGGGGGTGGATTCTCCATCCCTGGAGGTGTTTAAGGACAGACTGGATGTGGCATCAGTGCCATGGGCTGGGAACCACAGTAGGGTTGGACTGGATGATCTCAGAGGTCTTTTCCAACCTGATTGATTCAGTGATTCTATGGTTCAATGATTCCATGATTCCATACCTGGCATCCCTCCAGGGTCATCCCACTCCACCTGCCCAACTGCCAAGGGCAAGAGCCAATTTATGCCACACTTGTTTCAAACTTTGGTGAGAGCAGGTTGGCTTAGTCCCCTTCCTCCAGGAGAGATTTCCAGGCCTGGATCCCAAGGGAAGACCTCCCAACAACCTGCTGTTAACTACCTGGCTTCCAAGCAGATTTGAAGCTCATGATTCCCCCCCCCCTTCCCAACATATCCTATGGAATACCTCCAGCTGGCACTTGCAGCCTCAGATATTGGCAGGGAATGCCTGTCTATCCAAGAAAGCTTATTGTGAGCCTGCAGGAGCTGCCAAATTGGCAGCTGAGGCTCAGCCGTGTACAGGAGTGGGATTTTGGTGGAGAAACCATGGAAAGAGGCAGCAGACATCCCATATGTGAAAAGGGAGGAGTCTCCCAAGACCCTGTCCAGAGAAGCTGTGGCTGGCAACCCTTGGAAGTGTCCAAGGACAGGTTGGATGGAGCTTGGAGCAACCTGGGATAGTGGAATGTGTCCCTGCCCGTGGCAGGGGGTTGGAATTCCCTGATCTTCAAGGTCCCTTCCAACCCAAACCATTCTGTAATTCTTGAGCAGGAAAGAAGCAGATGAGGGAGCTGATGGCCTCCATCTGCAGGAGGTTGCTGTGGAGGGAGCTCAGGATGCTCCAGCCCTTTTCCCCATCTCTGTGTTTCCTCTGGAGCTTTGCAGGACCCTGGAATGAGCTTGGGGATCCCTTGTGGTGGCTCTGCTTTCCTTCTGAGCTGAGGGAAGCCAAGTACAACCACAGGGTGTCCCATCTTGGTGATGCCCATTGCCTGCATTCCCAGATCCCTCCTCACTCTGTATCCAGCATGGAATTTTTGGAATGCTGTGGATGAGGACCCTCTGAAATCCCCTGCACAGGGGGCTGCTCATGAAGCTGGAGCTGGATCACCAAGCAGCAACATCACCAAACACACCTCGTTCTTTCCACTTTGGGGGTCTGGGATTAAAAGCCAAGCTGTTAAACAACAACATTGAGATTTGGGAATTGATGCTTTTTGATTTTTTTTTTCTCCCCAAACCCTTTACATTTAAGCACAAAGATTTACCCTCCCCCAGTCATTCTCAGCTGCCTTTTTTATAACACTGGAAGACAGAGAAAATTATGTGTGACTGGGTGAATACTGGGGAACATAACTCTTATTTATTTAAGAGGCAGAGATGAATTCCTTGTGCAATTATGTGGAAGATGGCAAGATTGCTGTGTTCTGGGACGAAAAAATGCCAGCATTTGGAAAGGAGAGGGATTATTGGAGGTAATTTATGTAGTTTAGAGTGATTTAAGTGTGGTTAAACTACTTCACATCATGATACAAGATGTGACATAATAGGCCAAGAGAAGGGAGAAGTTTTCCAGTCTGTTTTCCAATCCAGCTTCCCAGCTGATGCTCCACCAGAGAAACCCATGGAGGTCTGTTATTCCTGGGGAGAGGCTGTTCCTGGAACAGTTTGGCCAGAGAAGTTGTGGATTCCCCATCCCTGGAGGTGTCCAAGGCCAGGTCAGACAGGATGTGGAGCAACCTGGGCTGGTGGAAGGTGATCCTGCCCGTGGGCTGGAAAGGGATGATCTTGGAAGATCCCTTCCAACTCAAAATTTTCAGTGATTCCATGATATAATCTCTTGCATCTGCAACAAAATTTGTCTCTTTAACGCCGTTTTTCCAAAAAATCCCACTCTCCCTTTCCTTAGCTGGGTCCTCATGTCAAGAAGGGGCTCTTTCAAAGTGAAAGGTTTGGTGTGGCAACTCTTTTGGAAGGGGATCTCCTGCCTTTAAAACAGCAATCTGGGATGTTCTAGATGGTAAAACTGAGCAAATATGTTTTCACAAGCCAGTTTGGTATTTGCTGTGTTTTTCCCACAAGAGCTGAGCGGTGGATCAGTAAAACTAGTAAAAAAAAGCCCCAAAAATCCACTGGTTCCCCTGTGTCTCAGTTCCCTCATCAGGGAAAGGACTCTCTGCTGTGGCAGGTAAGAGATCTCAAGGATTTGAGAAACAGTCAGCCCTCAGGCTAAGCCCTGCAGATGAACTTTCCTGCTTGCTGGAACTCTTGGGATAAGGGATATGAAAAGGAAAGTTCACTTGGAGCAACGTGGTCTAGTGGGAGGTGTCCCTGCCCATGGAACAGGGTGATCTTTCAGGTCCTTTCCAACCCAAACCGTTCTGTGATTCTATGAAGAACTGCCTGGAGGGGAAGCCAGTTGGAACAGCAAATGTCTGAAAATCATCTTTCAACACGTTTTGTGAAAACGTGAGCTCCAGCAGGGCTGAAGTAGCTCAGCTGGGAGAGCGTTAGACTGAAGATCTAAAGGTCCCTGGTTCAATCCCGGGCTTCAGCAGGCTTTTCCTGCCCTTTTGGGTGCCCAGGGCTGGCATTCCAGGACAACAGACACAGGGACAGGCACCAGAGAGGCCAGGAAAGGGCCAGGAGGAGGATGAAGGGACTGGAGCATCTCTCCAGTGAGGAGCTGGGACTGGTTGCCCTGAGAGATGGACTTCCCATTCTTTGACACATTCCAAAGCCACCTGGATGTGATCCTGGACAAGTGGAGGTGTTCCTGCCTGAGCAGGGGTTTAGCCCAGCTGATCTCCATGAAGTCCCTCCTGACCTCAACCAGTCTGAGTCTGTGGAACAGGGACATGGTTTCTAAGTCAAAGGCATTGGCAAAAATAGTGATAGAAAGGGGTTTTTCTTTAGTTCCTTCAACTGTTTTTTTTCCCAGTCCTGTGTCCTGGCCTGCCCTCTGAAGTGGTAGTGGTGTTGAGTCTCTGGTGTGGGGGGTTTGTCTACTCTGGAGCCACAAAGATTATTCGAGGGATGGAACTCCTCTCCTGGGAGGAAAGGCTGAGAGGGATGGATTTCTTCAGCCCAGAGGAGAGAAGGCTCCAAGGAGACCTTAGAGATCCTTTTAGTGCCTAAAGGGGCTCCAGAGAGACTAAATCCTCCCCTACCTTCACTTGTCCCCCGTCCCCAAGAACAGCAGAAACCAAGCTCTGACACCACATTGCATAATTGTCTTCTTGTGAGCCCTTACAAACATCTTCATCCCAGGAAAAACTGGCAGAATCTTGGAAATACCACTTCAAAGAAATGGAAATAAAGAAAGCCTGGCTGAGAGAGCTTAAAACTTAGGTCTTATTGATGGTAGAGGTGAGAGGAGACCTGAGAGTGATCCAGGCCCTGCTCTAACCCCTGTAACACACTCCTGAAAAATAAAGGTAGCAGGGATATGGTGGTGAGTGACTGGCAGGGAAAACCAGCTGTAGGTGTTGGGAAGACAACACAGTCAGGGAGTATATTAATCCCTTGAGGCCAGGACAGGCTTCCCAGCTCATTCCTGCCCACTCTCATGATTATTTATGAAGAACCACAGTGTGATTCCAGAGGGATCTGAGCTGCAGCAGCGTGGGGATGGATGGTTGCAGTGCAGAGCCTGCATCACCCCTCATTTCCAAAACCTGCAACTAAGGATAAACCCCACAGATTCCTGCTCTGTCCCATGGCACCTCCTCGTTCCCTCTTGTTTTCTGCCTGGCTCTTCAGAATCCGAAAATCTGGGATAATTTCCTCTCCAGCACCGAGCCTTCAAGAAGGACAAAGAAAAAAAAAACCAAAAAAACCCAACCCTTTGGCAGCTTCAGGGCTTGCTGGGAGTGGATTTAAGCAGGAAACAGCCCGCAATTCCCAGGGCGATCCC
>NW_020956989.1:65361-69907 GCF_003031625.1 Empidonax traillii
TCTTGTTTTCTGCCTGGCTCTTCAGAATCCGAAAATCTGGGATAATTTCCTCTCCAGCACCGAGCCTTCAAGAAGGACAAAGAAAAAAAAAACCAAAAAAACCCAACCCTTTGGCAGCTTCAGGGCTTGCTGGGAGTGGATTTAAGCAGGAAACAGCCCGCAATTCCCAGGGCGATCCCGTGCCGTGTGGCTCGGGGAAAAAGGGAATGGATTGACGGAGGAACGGTCGTAAAGCGGGAGAAAACGAGGGACTGACGTCAGAGCCCCTGATTTCCATCTCTACGTCACCTAGCAACACTCCCGATAAGGACTCCACTTCCGAGGAACTCGTTCCCTGGGAATTTTCCCATTAGGTGGCACCACTGGCCTTGAGAAGCCCTTGACGTGCTTTGTCTCCTTCAAGCCAGGCTGACCCAAATCCCAGTTCAGAGACCACCCCCCACCCCACACCGTCCCCCCAAAAAAAGCTCAGGAAGGGTTGGATGAGATTCCTGCAGACCTAAAAGTGACCTGGGCTGGTGGTTGTGATTTAATTTGGAGAAGAACTTTTGATAGGACCCAGCCCATCTTTGCTCTGCATTCTGGAAAAACCCCATGGAAAGGCTCCTCTGGGCATGAACTTCACCAGTGGCTGAGCTGAACTCAGGACTGGAAATAACTTTTCTTGTTGGCACTTATTGGGTGATTTAATTCCTGGCTGCAGGAAGGGAGTTGTAACTCCCAACAAAGAAGCTGACCTTGATGCATTTATGGTTTGCTGCTGGAAAGGGGGTGCTCAGGTTGCCAGGAGAACATGCTGGCAACGCCCCCAGGTGTCACACAGAGACCTCCAGAGCGGATTTCCAAAGTTTTTGGTTGGGTTTTTGAAGGCAGATTCAATTTTTGTAACTCAGCACCGGTGTTTCTGTGGGCTCTGTCTGGTGACTGCACAAGCTGGGCCAGTGGAAGGTGTCCCTGTCCACGGCAGAGGGTTGGAATTCAATAATCCTGTGGGTCCCTTCGGTGTTTAGGTCAGGTTTGGAGATTTGCCTTTTTGCCCTCTGAGAAATCAAGTGAGACGAATCCCACCCCAGGAACCTCTTCCAAACTCCTTGTTTTGCAGTAAAAAAACAAACAAACAAACCAAACCATCCTGCTGGCTCTTGTCTTGTGGTCTTTGCCACCTGCCACTGTCACTGCTGTCCCCATCTGGCCCTCTGGGAATTTGTTGGACCAAATAACTCCCAGCTCTTAAAGAGAAGAACAAAACAACACCAATTCACAGAACCAGAGGCACTGATGTTTTCAAAATAGACACTGGACTATTTTGATTTGCCTTCAAAGGCAGAGCCTTTGAAGGAAAGCTAAGCCTGGAGCAAAGCTGCACTCCAGGCTTTAATGACCCTTCAAAGCAAAGCTTTACGCACAAGGGCCGCACAATAATCATCATCTGAGCAATCATCGGGCTCTGCCAGCCTTTTTCTCACTTCCTTCGGCATCCAAACGTGGAAAAATAGACCAGGAAGAGTTTTCAGTCCCTGCAGGCTGAGCCAAGCTGGATTTGGAGGAGCTGTAGTCACCGAGCTCAAGGAATTGCTCCTTCTGTAGGTAAATGCAATCAGAGCTGCTCTGAACACCCAGCCTGGTTTGGGGAATGATTTTGCAGGGGGCAGAGTGCAGGAGTTCTTGAAAATATTTACTGGGGCCAATTCCCAACTACCTTCTCCTTATGGATCTTGAGATTCCTGGTGGAGATGAGAGAGATATTTAATAGGAGAGAGCAAGGATTGCTCATTCCCATTTCAGAGCTGAGACCTAATCAGCCTTCAGGCTCCAAACCCCTGAGCAATACTGGAGGTTCCTCTCATTTCAGCATCTCCGCCAGACTCAAAATAGAGGAATCTGAGTTTGGGTTGTGTTGTCTCTTGGCCAAGGTCTTTAGTGATGCCCTGGACATTAAAGATCATCTCTTTCCAACCTCCTGCCATGGGCAGGGACAACTTCCACCAGCCCAGGTTGCTCCAAGCCCCATCCAACCTGGCTTTGGACACTTCCAGGGATGGGGCAGCTCAACATCTTGAGTCACTGGTGTGGTGAGTTGTCAACTTTGGAGCAAGTCCAGGGGGGTCCACAAAGATTGTTAGAGAGAAGGAACTCCTCTCCTGCGAGAAAAGGCTGAGACAGATGGATTTGTTCAGCCCAGAGACCTTGGAGCACCTTTCTCTTGGCACCACTGGGCTTTCAGGAGCTGGATCTGTCCTATGTGGGAGACAATTTAGAAGTTTAACTGGGAGGGAGTATCATTGCTCAGCTGGCCCAAAAGGCCCCCACCTGAGAAACACAAAGATGTTGAGACCCTCAACCACACCTGTGACCAGTTCCTCAGTGACCAGGGGTGGGATCACCACTGGGATCCAGGAATGGAAGCGTTTTTGCAGGAAGAAAACCCACTTAGGCTATGTTCCTGTTGTCTGGATATTCCACAGCCTAGTTTGGGAGCCCTAAATATCCAGGAACTGTTATCTAATAAATCCCTGGGAGGAAATAGCTGCTGCTGCTGCTGTCGAGCTGAACATTCAAGCCCAGATTAAATATATTTCTGACACCTTTCCCTACCAGATTTTTGACAGACACGGAAAACTCACCGTACATTTCACAGAAGTATTTTGGGAAGACGTGGATTTGGAGCTGGGGAAAGATGGGAGATGGCCCTGGGAGCGAAGCATTTGCAGGAGAAGTTGGTGGGCTGGGCAAACCTGTCCCATCTCACTGCAGGAATCTGCCTGGCTCCCATTCCCTGGGTGGAGGGAGACAGATTGATGTGCAAAGATTAGCCAGGCTCCACGGATAACTCCAGATCCTTCCGTGGGCTCTGTGAAAAGATGTTAGGAAAGTCTGTTCAATGCTAATGCTCCTGATGGCTCTCAGCTCAAGGCTGCTGTTTAAATGCAGATTTTAGCTGTGTTTTATCATAAAAGCCCAAGATGATTTGAGATGGAAAGGACCTTCAAGATCATCTCGTCCCACTCACCTTCCACCAGACCAGGCTGCTCCAAGCCCTGTCCAACATGGCCTTGAACACTTCCAGGGATGGGGCAGCCACAGATTCTCTGGGAAGCCTGTGCCAGTTCTCTGAGCAAAGAATTTCTTCCCAGTGATATGGACTTTGGTCTTCAGGAACTACAGTGAGCCCCAATTTATTATTTCTTATATTTATTATTTCCCATCAGGACATGCTAAAGGGAAGGGATTTGGGCATTTTAGATGTATCCAATATGTATATTTGGATATGTCAGACCAGTGTGAAACCCTGAACAGCACGAGAAAGAGAGATGGTCTGAGGAATGAGACAAGACAGTGTCCCCACCACCAGCACAGAGAGGAGTCTGTGTTTGATTGTCCCTTTTACCCTCTTCCCAGTCACCTCTTGAGTCTTCCCTACAGTGAGTTTGTCCTTCTCTCCATCCTCCACCACCTTTGCCACTTCACATTCAGCTTCCCCTTCTGTGGCTTTGGATCTGCAGAGACTTAACTCCATCGCCTTGTTTTCCTTGCAACGATCTGTGGGCCACAGAGCCCTTCTCTGATGCCAAAGGAAGTGTTTCCCTGCCCCATTTCCACAGATCCTCCAGCCAAAATCAACTAAAGGCTGCCCAAAAAGGCTGAAAGATCCTCATATTTCAACAGGTTTTGTGAAAACGTGAGCTCCAGCAGGGCTGAAGTAGCTCAGCTGGGAGAGCGTTAGACTGAAGATCTAAAGGTCCCTGGTTCAATCCCGGGCTTCAGCAGGCTTTTCCTGCCATTTTTGGGTGCCCAGGGCTGGAATTCCAGGACAACAGAGACAGGGACAGGCACAAGAGAGGCCAGGAAGGTGATCACAGAATGGGAAAGGTTGGAAAGGACCCACAGTGGGTCACCTGGTCCAAACTCAGCATCATCCCAGAGCTCAGGGCACGGGATGGTGTCCAGATGAGCCTGGAATATCCCCAGTGAGGAGACTCCACATCCTCTCTGGGCAACCTATTCAGTGCTGGGTCACTGCCCAGCTAAGAATTTCTTCCTCCTGTCCAGGTGGAATTTCCTGAGCGTCAGTTCCTGCCCATCCTTCTCGAGGCTGAACTGGCCCAGCTCAAGGGGATGAAGGGAGTGGAGCCTCTCTTTTATGAGGAGAGGATGAGAGCCCTGGGGTTGGCTGTCCTGAGGGGTTGTGGACTCTCCATTCTGAGATATTTTAAGAAGCCACTCTGATGTGTCCTGGGCAACTGGCCCTCGGTGGCCCTGCTAGAGCAGGGGGTTGCACTAGAAAATGTCCAGAAATCCCTTCCAGCTATCCTGTGTGGAGAGGACAAGGACAAAAGTTGATGTCTAGAGAAGGGAAAAGCCAAGCTAGTGAAATCCTCGTATTGTTCCATCAGCAGTGTCCCCCTGGCCAAGCAGCCACCAAAGAGCTGTGACAAAGATCGGGGTGTCGGAAAACTCAGACCTGCACAGAAATAAACAAAAGCAGCTTTAAACACTCCTATCCTTGAAATGCTCACCGAGGTGAAGGTTTTTTTCTCTTTCTCCT
>NW_020956989.1:70296-72245 GCF_003031625.1 Empidonax traillii
AGTGAAATCCTCGTATTGTTCCATCAGCAGTGTCCCCCTGGCCAAGCAGCCACCAAAGAGCTGTGACAAAGATCGGGGTGTCGGAAAACTCAGACCTGCACAGAAATAAACAAAAGCAGCTTTAAACACTCCTATCCTTGAAATGCTCACCGAGGTGAAGGTTTTTTTCTCTTTCTCCTTGTTTTTTTTTTGTGTTTGTTTTTTTTTTTGGTCTTATTATTTTTAGTCAAACTGAGAGCTTCAAAATTAACTCCTCGCCCTCTGCGAGCTGCTGGTGTCTGTCATCTGCCGCAGGATCTGCAGCGCCACGTCACGAGCGGGGCCCCCCAAATAAACTTCCGCTCTCACTCGAGGCACCATCTGTGTCCCATTTCTGCAGAGCCTGGCAGAGACAATCCCTTGCCTTCTATGGAATGTTCCTTCCCCTCGCTGAGCTCCAGACTCCTTCGGAGGTGGGGAAGGAGTGGTGGGTGGGAGCGGTGCCGGCTCGGCACCGAGCTGTGACGGAGCCCTGGGGTTGTCAGGGTGCTTTTGGTGTTCATCCAAGGTCAGGTGGCCCCAAGGGTGATGCCTCAAACTCTGCATCCTCTGGAATTTTAGCTTAGCTCTTTTAGCACCTTTGTGCGAGGTGCCTGGAAATGTTTTAACGTCCCTTGCCGAGAATTCCGAGGTTTTAGCGAGGTGGAAAACGGCTCATCTGCAGAAAATGTACCCAGAATAAGACATAACAGGATCACACCCTTTGATGTAGCCAAGTCAAAACTGCTCAGGAGCCCTGAAGCTGTTGCAAGAAGGACAGAGAGGAGGAGGAGGAGGAGGAGGAGGAGGATGGGGATGAAGGGGTGGTTGTTTTGCCACCACAGACTCAAATCTGGGAGGTGAGTTTGAGAGTGGGACAGTAAGATAGACAGTTTTGGGGCTGGGTGTAACCCCTGAGGTGATGTCCAGGTATTATAATGAGATAATATTATAAAAACTATAAAGCTCTATAGTGGGGGTGTGTGCAACAGATTTTGTGCACCAAAGGCACAATGAAAGAGCTGCTTTTTACCTTTCTGTACCCAAAATTGCCCAGAGAATTATTTCTCTGATTTTAGGCAACAGGGGCAACCCACAGAGGAGGCAGAGCCAATGCCAGGCCGTGTCTGGCTGTGAGAAAGAGAAGAGGCTTCGCTGTGGTTTGTTAGTGAGGGCAAGAATGGTGAGGGGTGGAAAAGCCAAGCTGGGGATGTCATGGGGAGAAGGGTTCAAGTCACTGGGACACCCCTTTGTTCTGGGGCACAGAATCACAACCAATAAGGTTGGGAAAGACCCCTGAGATCATGGAATCCAACCCCACCTCGGCACCCAGCCCATGGCACCGAGTGCCACGTCCAGGCTCTGCTTCAGCACCCCCAGGGATGAGGACTCCACCCCCTCCCTGGGCAGCCCATTCCAGTGCCTAATACCCATTTCTGTGCAGAAATTCCTCCTGATGTCCAACCTAAACCTCTCCTGAAGCACCTTGAGACTGTGCCCTCTCATGCTGTTACTTGTTGAATCCCACCTGGCTCCAATCTCCTGTCAGGGAGTTGTGGAGAGTGAGAAGGTTCCCCCTGAGCCTCTTCTTGTCCAGATTGAGCCCCTCCATCTCCCTCAGCCTCTCCTCACAGGGTTTGTGCTCCACACCTCCCCAGCTCTGTTGCCTTTCCCTAGTCCTTTTACCAGCCTGAAGTTCCCAGTCTTGCCTTCCTACTGTGCAAACAAATAAAGCTTCATTGCCCAATTCAGACAATGAAACCCACAAGAAATCATGAAGAGCCTTAGTTTAGGCTCTGCACCAAAGCAGCTGAATGAGCTGTGTGAACTGTAACCCTGGGCCTCAGTTTCCCTTTGCTGTAGCACTGACCCTTCCCTTCCTTTCCCTTCCCTTCCCTTCCCTTCCCTTCCCTTCCCTTCCCTTCCCTTCC
>NW_020956989.1:73246-76496 GCF_003031625.1 Empidonax traillii
CCTTCCCTTCCCTTCCCTTCCCTTCCCTTCCCTTCCCTTCCCTCCCCAAACCGCTCTTCCCCTTCCCAAACCTTCCCAAACCTTCCCAAACCTTCCCTCCCTTTCCCTCCCCAAACTTCCCCATGGAAGCACTCTGTGTTCCCTGCGTTCCCGGCTTGTTTGTGTGTTCTCTCCCTGCACGTGTCCCCGGGGATGGTGCTGCATTACTCACCTCTGTTTCTCCAATTGCTTTGATTTGCAGGAGTTGGGAACAGTCACAGCCCTCCCGGAGCCGGGAACAGCGTCACTCGGCTCGTTCCTAAGAAACTCCTGTGACTTTCAGGTGGATTCACCACAAACTGGATCGGAAATGGGAGGGGGAAGGGGGGGGATGGTAAGAAAGAAGGGGACAGATCGTCCCAGAACACTGGCAGATGAGGTAAATAATTAGGAAGCGGTGTCAGAAAGAGGATGATGGGCTGGAGATGAGGTAAGAGACCCAGAATTCGGGTCACCATTGGGACAGAACATTTTAAACGGTCGAGGAAGACTCTGGGATTCGTGGGATCTGTTCCTGGTTGTGGGAACTCGCTCATTTTGGCAAGAGCAGTGGCCAGCACATCAAAGCAGGGGCAAGACAGAGGTGCCTCCAAATCAACCTCCCACAAGCTGAATTGATTTAAGGTCCCCTTTGCTCCTATCCTGTATCCACACAGACCCACATTCCCTCAAATCTTGGGGTTTTTTGGGTGCTCCCTGAGGCTCTGTGTGTGCCTGTGGGAAGTTTCATCACCAGAAAGTTTAAATCATTATTAAACCATTCTATCATCTTAGATCAGGAATGGTGTGGCCAGCAGGACCAGGGCAGGGATCAGACACTGAAATCCAACTCAAATCCAACTCAAATCCAAATTCTGGAGTCATTTTCATAACAAGAAGGACAATGAGGGGCTGGAGCTTGTCCAGGGAAGGGAATGGAGCTGGGAAGGGTCTGGAGCACCAGAAGCAGCTGAGGGAGCTGGAGGGGCTCAGCCTGGAGAAAAGGAGGCTCAGGAGGAACCTTCTCCCTCTCTCCAACTCCCTGCCAGGAGGGGGGAACCAGGCTGGAGTCAGGCTCTGCTCCCAAGTACCAAGGAATAGGAGGAGAGGAAACCGGCCTCAAGTTGCCCCAGGGGAGGTTCAGGTTGGATTCTGAGAAAAATTTCTTCCCTGAAAGGGTTTCCCAGCCCTGGCCCAGCTGCCCAGGACAGTGGTGGAGTCCCCATCCCCAGAGGGATTTAAAAGCCATGTGGATGTGGCACTTGGGGATGTGGTTTAGTGGTGGACTGGGAACTTTAAGTTGCATTTGCTGATCTTAAAGATCTTCTCCAACCTAAACAATTCTATGATTTAAACTACAAACTTCAGTGACAAGCTGTGGCAGAGAGGGGAAATTGTAACGAATCGAATTTTCCAGCCCTTCTCTCTTGTTTTCCTGCCCCCCAAAACAATAAAATCAGCTGGCAAAGGTGGCTGGGCATGGAGGGGGATGCCTTGGCATCAGAACCCCTCCAGCAGGGAATAGGGAGAACTGGTAACACATTCCCAGGGAATCAGCAACTGGAAAATCACATTTCTAGGCATGCATTTTCCCTTGCTGTCAGGTCCTGCTCCTCTGGAAAGGCAACTCTGGGAAGGTCCTGGTGTGCAGCTCCAGCAGCTTGTGTTTCCCATAACCCACCAGCACAGGAACCTCCACAAGGGTGGCAGGAATAAGATTTCTTATATTTTTTATATTATATGTTATAATTATATTATATCTTTATAGTTTTGTGTATTATATTTTTGTATATTATATTTTTATATATTACATTTTAATATATTATATTTTATTGTTATATTGTATTTTATAACTTTATTTTTCTATATTTTCTATATTTCTAAATATTTCTCTAGTCTATATTTAGTGCCCTATATTTCTATATTTTCAATATTTCTGTATTTTCTAAATTTAGTTTCCTACATTTCTATAATTTTCTATATTTTTATATTAGTTTTCTACATTCCCATATTTTTATTTTATCAGCGCACTGTGTTTTTAATATTATAGTTTATTGTTATATTTTATATATCACATTTTATCACTACGTTATACTCATATTTTCTATATTAGCTCCAAACCCTGAGCTAACGGGGAAGCACTAAAATTGCACAGGAACTGAGTTTTACCCCTCCCGACTATATTGTGAGTCTGGGGAAAAGAAACCAACCCCAAGAAAAGCAGCTCTTAACTTAAAAACTTCAGCTAAAGGTTTAAAACTCGAGGTGATGATCTGAGACCTCGAGGCCTAAAAATCCATGCACTGGAAAAATCCTTGGGTGGTTTTAAAAGTGTTCTAGTCCCGATTTTATTTATTTTAATTATTGGCTCAAGGACTGGGGAGATTTCGACGCAAGGGAGAATCTGCACTCAACTTTTCCTGAGGTTTCGGTTGCGAGAGCAGTTTCCCTGGAGCTCCGGGACACCGGGAATATATTTGGCCACCCCTCAGGATCCTGAAGGGGGTGACACTAAAACCAGCAGGCCAGGCAAGGAAAAGCTGCCGCCGTTTGAAATGCTAATTTTATGGGGTTTTAAAGCCCATTTCGCTTCTCCTCCTCCCCCTCCTCCTCCTCCTCCTCCATCCCCTTCGCTCTCGCTCCTCCCGCGGAGGTGCCAAAACCTCCCCCGTCAATTTGTGAGAAGTTCTGCTTGAAAACTGGAGCAGAGAATCACCCACGGAGCCCGCCTGGCACGAAAATACCGGAGGCAGAGGCACCGATTCCCAACGGCTCGAGGAGTTTCCCCGTGGCAGGGTGGGGGGAAAGGAACGGGAATGTGGAACCCACTCCACCCAGATCCCTCCGGGAGGAGACACCTGCCCAGCGTCTTCTGACCGCGGACGGGGATTTTGCTCTTTATAAAGACATTTTTTCCCATTTGTTTCTAGTGTCTTTTAACTCTTAATTTCACCCTTTTGCTCCTTGCCTGGGACTTGAAATATTCCCAGGTCTGCTTTTTGTTTTCGTTTTCGTTTTTGTTTTCCAATGAAACAAAACTCAGCAGGGCAAACGTTCCTCTAGACACTTCCAGTTGCTTGGAACGAGGGATTAGAAGACCAAGTTGAATTTCCGAAGCACAAGAGAAATTTTCAACCCACGTGGCACAAGTCAAGTAGCTTAAAATGATGATCTAAGTGTAGTTCAAAGCCTCACATCTTATACAGCAATTAAATTCACTCCTCTGCTGGAT